>NC_090936.1:941539817-941839817 GCF_040938575.1 Ambystoma mexicanum | reverse complement strand
ATAGACCCGTATGTTATTCTACATGGCAACATGACCACAATAAACCCCATCCCCAACAAAAGATATTAACAAGAGATAATAGACAATTGTATTACAAAGGTAGCGGGCGCCCCTCTCTCGCAAGAACAGACATGATAACCTGTTCAGTGGTTATTAACCACTTGAGAGTTCGCAGCCACTGCTTTTACTCACTGTGCCTTTCACAGATGGGAAATATCCATTTGCATATCAGTCTTTGTCCTGCCCAGGGGCAGTCCAGCACCGAAATACAATGGCAATTCCAATCTGAACGAGAGTACCACCAGCAACCCCATACACGTGTTTCACCCTTGTTGGGGATCATCAGTGAGGTGAAGCTGATGCCTCTCTAAGCACAGTGAGAGGGAGACCACGTCTGGTTGCCCCCAGGAGACCTAGGGTTACCAATCCCAGGTTCCTTAACAAATAGTATTACAAAGGTAGCAGGCGCCCCTCTCTCGCAAGAACAGACATGATAACCTGTTCAGTGGTTATTAACCACTTGAGAGTTCGCAGCCACTGCTTTTACTCACTGTGCCTTTCACAGATGGGAAATATCCATTTGCATATCAGTCTTTGTCCTGCCCAGGGGCAGTCCAGCACCGAAATACAATGGCAATTCCAATCTGAACGAGAGTACCACCAGCAACCCCATACACGTGTTTCACCCTTGTTGGGGATCATCAGTGAGGTGAAGCTGATGCCTCTCTAAGCACAGTGAGAGGGAGACCACGTCTGGTTGCCCCCAGGAGACCTAGGGTTACCAATCCCAGGTTCCTTAACAAATAGTATTACAAAGGTAGCGGGCGCCCCTCTCTCGCAAGAACAGACATGATAACCTGTTCAGTGGTTATTAACCACTTGAGAGTTCGCAGCACTTGAGAGTTCGCAGTTAATAACCACTGAACAGGTTATCATGTCTGTTCTTGCGAGAGAGGGGCGCCCGCTACCTTTGTATAACTATAATAGACAATTGTGACAAACAGTGTAATGCACCAGAATTACCACATCCAGACATCCAGCAACTAAAGTAGCCATTCCATTACGATCAAGATAAATGCACATCTTACCTGTCCCCTTGGCATGCAGTCGAAAATCACATTTCATCCCATGAAATAGCCATCATTCTGAAGTGGGAGAATGGAAAAACAGGCTCCCGCCCTTCCCCTCTCGCGCTTGGCCTAGAGGATCACGGCCTAGACACCCGCCACGAGAGGAGTTTGCCTATCTACCAGACGACCAAATACCCTGGTACAGGAACATACGGATGTGCCCACCTACCTGCCCAGCAGCCCGCCCTGCCCATGCCGACACCTGCGGCATGGATCAACTCGACTAAACCTACACGTTGTTAGAGATGCCATGGCGACCTAGCCAACGGTCAGCACACCTGTGCAAACATGCACACCGGACACTCCCACACCAATCCACACGAAGAACATACTCAGTGCTATGACGTAGGTGACAGACATACCCACGGACGTGCATCTTTATTATTTTCCACATAGGCTCTCAAAATGCAGAAACGCAAGACGCATAATGAACATATCTAAAAAGGCTTGCTCACGCTTCTTCTAAGAACCATGTACCATAATGAAGAATATAACGGAGACACGATACTGAGGATAGAGCAATATGATACCGTAACCTAAAGCGCTCTGCATCAAACGGTTCCACCTATGCACCAGGCCCAAGTAGGCCGCAAGCAAACGCTTCCATGAACATTGAATGAGCAAGAGCTCGGTTGCTGACCCTGCAGAATGAGCTCGGCGAAAGCACACCGCCAAGGGCACGATGTTGAAATCTCGCACGCCGCAAGCCGACGCCAATGTCGCACCTGCAAGATAAACCAGGCACACAGTGGGAAAAACAATTTTAATTGTGCTGAATTCTGCCTCAAACACGGTCCCACCTCAAGTGACAAAGCCAAACCTGACAGGATGCCAAGCCCAGGAGGAAGGAGACGCCTGAATCCCACGTTTCAAGACACAGGCAGATACAATTAAAAGACTCATTGAACATCTGCAGCAGTGGGAGTAGTCGACCTCCCAACATATGAATAAATCCTCACATTGTTTACACCTACCCATAGTAAAACATTGTTGCAATTGACAGGTGCACCGCGAGCTGGGAACAGCGATAGTACCAGACTGGGAGGCTCGCGAGCGGACCAATCAGAACATGGGGCTCTTATCACTGACGCCATTAACATTGACCAATCCTCAGAGGTCTTCATGTAACAATTTTCATGTATCAAATTGAAGGGACAGCCCAAGTATATCACCTGACTAACCCTCAACCACTAACACCGTTCTCTATATGTATGCCATACTAACCCTACCACTCGAGTAACCAATCCAGAGTGGAAATAGGTTTTTTGCTAAACTTTCTAAGGTGATGCAAGTAGCGCGTCATACTAAGGTAAAAAGGGCCTGCGAGCCCCACGATTGTGTGTGTGTCAGGACCGACGCGTACGATCCTTGACCCATCC
Organism: Ambystoma mexicanum; assembly: GCF_040938575.1. Lineage (NCBI taxonomy): Eukaryota > Metazoa > Chordata > Amphibia > Caudata > Ambystomatidae > Ambystoma > Ambystoma mexicanum. Next base: position 941,837,308 of record NC_090936.1, on the reverse strand, counting down.
CTGCCGTTTTGTCTAATAAACAGCAGAGTCACCTTGCTTCTTGCGTGTGTCTCATACTCTATCTCTTTTGGGATATACGGGAGGAGTTGGGGCCTCCCTGCCCGGAGGTCTACGGACTTCCCGGCCGACACCGGCAGAATTTCCCCCCGACAATTCCCTGATGGAAGGATATGCAGACAATGAACAAAATGGAACAGAGTGCAGCTAACACATCCATGCACCCAAAAATTCAAGACCCACGGGCACCCCTCAGTGACATAAAGCACATGCAAACAACATTTCACGAGACAACTATCAACATGTGTCCCACGCAACACCTGCACACTGCATGCAAATCAAACACACACAACACACACACTGATAAACAACAACATCCCCCACACTGCCTGCCCCCCTCAATGACATGCAGCAAATGTGCATGTCATATATCCCTATTCACTAGACAATGGAACATACACAACGCACGCATAAGTCAACTTGCTGCATGAAAATGACAAGATATCACACATGCAGACCAGTGAGCCCACAAAAAAAGCAGGGAAACACCTGGAAGACTACCAATGACATGACAAGGCATACCATAACCTGAGTAGTATTTGGAAAGGGCACTGAACACAGTCATGGGAGCACATTTATTTATTGGTCACTTGTTAAGCGCGTTTACAATTAGCTAAACTGTTTCAAAGCACACACAGGGCAACAGGGTGGGGGCAGGGGAAGTAGACAATGAATTACAACAGAGATACAAACAAATCACTTGCTGGCACATGCCACATGGTGAATGGTCACGTAATCCATGAGTATCCGGAGTTCTTCCTCATGGAAGTTCCACTTCCTCAACATGCCAGTGGGATTGAGCCTGTTCCCGCTGTGCAGGCTTCTTGCCACGAGCTGTTGACGTTGCCCCTGTGTGGCTGGGACCACTGTGGGGTCAAGATGCTGGACCACTAGTGGCCTGGGACATGGCATTATCCTTGGTGCTGGTGCAGCTGCTGCCGCTGCATGTCCCTTACCCTTTAGGGCTCGTACAGCTGCTTCCGCTGCACGTCCCTTACCCTTTTGGGCTGGGACAGCTCCTTCCGCTGCATGTCCCTCACCCTTTTGGGTTGGGACAGCTGCTTCTGCTGCACGTCCCTTACCCTTTTGGGCTGGGACAGCTGCGTCCACTGCACATCCCTTACCCTTTTGGGCTGGGGCAGATGCTTCCGCAGGAGGTCCCTGGACCGTTGGGGCTGGGACAGCTGCTTTGGCAGAAGGTCCCTGGACCCTTGGGGCTTGACAGCTACTTCCTTAGGAAGTCCCTGGACCCTTGGGGCTGGGCCAGCTGCTTCTGCAGGACGTCCCTGACCCCAGCCATTTCTGCCCCCTTTTGCACTTGGGGCCATTCCACTCATGTTCCAAGTGTAAGGGAAAAATGGAAGGCACGCCAAGCAACTGCACTGTGCAATTAGAGTGAGGGGGCAGTCTACGTGATTAAAGAAGTAGTTATGTGGCTCAAAAGTACCCCATTTGTGAAAAATACAGTATACTTATTGCACAGGCACCCCCCCAAAAAACTGGATGCATAGACGAGACCAGCAGAGCTTCCGGAAAAAGAAAAAAGCAGTATGCGATATGTAGTGGCACTCAGCAACACAAAAAATGTATATGCGTAACCCCCAGAAAGCTACACGAAAGGTAAGAATAGAGATACGCAATACAAAGGGGCACCCAGATTTGGAAGAATGTGAACGCAAAACACTTTTAGCCTTGCTAAAATGAAAAGTAGATGGGGACAGAGGCAAATCCCCCACCACAATAAGAAGTTTGTACGGTCCCTGAAGTGAACGGATTGCGTGACTCCCCAAAATACGCAGTACTCCACTTGCCCATCTCCTCTTCGCACACACAATCGGAGTTGCTTCTATATGTACTAATATATTCCCGATTATGGCATGCTTAACACCTGCGTGCAGCGTGTGTCGTGTAAGTTACGCGCTGAGGGCCTTTCCTCAGATTTCACATGTCCATGCTAATTTGTTATTCGCAAAGTCCTGTCACTCTGTTTCCGACTGCCATCATAGATATACAAGGAAGACCCACGCTCCTGCCTCCGTGCCTTTTTACCTGCCTCCTGCTGCCCTGAGCTGCCTCCAACTTAGCCATCTGCTGCTGCCTGTCCAGTGTGTGTGTACCTGCTGCCCACCTGCACTGCGTTTGGAGTGCCTGCTGTCCAGCCATTGCCTCTGCTCCTGTCTTTAGCCCTGTAACCACCTCAGCTGCTTCATCAGACTCCCACCATGCCATTCCACCACCCACACCACTCCACAGCCCAGCTCCAATACCACCTTGCCACCCACATCTGGCTCAGGGGTTGCCATGTCTGCACAACCATCATCAGACCAGAGCGCCAACCCCAGCTAGGCAGTGGGCTGTCAACTTCACAGCCAGGGAAGCCAGCGAAGTTGACATCCTGGTGAAGAAGGTGCTGGAGCATTATGATGCCCTCTTCAACCCTGTGATGCAAGGAAGGATATCCACAGATCTGGGACGTGATAATGGATGCCATCAATGAGAAGGCGGTGGCATCCTGCACCTTCAAAACCGTGCACAAGCGCTGGGAGGACCTGAAATTCAGGACCCACATTAAGGCACTGCGCTATTTCCAAGTTGGTGCCATCGCGGAGCTGCACCATGCTTGCAGGTGCCGGATGTTAGCTAACAACATGCGGGTCCTGGAGAAGTTCTACCTGGTGCTGCACAGCCAGGACTGCAAGTTACGTGAACGTCTGGAGTCTACTGGTGGGTTGCCATGTGGTGCAATGCTCTACAGTGCATGTGCTCTCTGTATGTAGCTGCATGTTGTCAGTGACCTCCTTAGGCTTGCAACAAGTATGCTTCTGCGACGGATGTCTGCGTGCATGCCCCAGACATTGGTCTCCATGTGTGCATTCAGACCGATAAGCATTTTGAATGTGATAGCACTTTCATTGTGCGTTGTAGTGTTGCCTTTCAGACTGTACACATCCAATGTTACTTGTGTCTGAGACATGCCAGGGTGACAAATGTGACAGCTGAGGTAATGTTGCCCACATCATGTGCATGCATGATGTTCATGTGTTTGTGCCAAAGATGGGAATGTGTGACTGGGCATCTCTCAAGCATGGATGCAACATGTGCATATGTATGTCTGGCTTAATCACGTAGAGGCATTGCAGTTCACAGGATGCTGATGTGATTGGTCATCACACTGCTTGTGGCCTCTCAGTTGATGTGTGTGCATGGCAAGTGTATGTGCTCAAATGTGCATGTGAAAATGATGCATGTGTGTATAGCATACCCAATTGACTGGTTGTAACAGTGGCAAGCAGCCTGATGTGAATAAGTGGATTGATGGCCAGGCAGGTGTCTACATGGATTTGGATTGCATGTCCATGTGTGTGGGTGTGGAGTTTGATGGTAGTTCCCTTGACTAGTCATGTTCATGTGAATGTTGGTGTTGCCATGCACAATTTGGTGCAGTACACTGATGTTTCTGTTCCGCGTCTCCTTTTCCACAGTTGCATCTGATGAAGAGGGCAGAACCTGTGCTCTGGAGCATGGTAGCAGGGATCCCTCCATCGGGCAGAGGCGCAGGGCCCAGCCATGCCCCCATGACAGCTCATCTTTATGGAGCAATGTGGATGTGGCAGTGGTGGTGTCATCGGGCATTGCTGGGGGTAAATCCAAGAAGGTGAAGGTGGGAGTGGACTCCTCAGCAGTGGTGGTGATAGGTGATGCCACACAGGAGTCATCCATGGTGGACGATGCACCAGTGTTATCCATGTTGGTCGAGGGGGAGGAGGTGGCTGTTGCAGCCCAGACCATGGGGTCAGGTGGGGGTGTTGAGGTGGCCGTGCCTACTGCAGTCCTGTCCCAGTGGCATGAGGCTGTGCAGGCCACTGTGGAGGCGCCTATGTAAAATTAAGTCCCTGGGCCATCAGATGCAGCGGTATGCACCTGCAATACCGCTGCAGGGTCTGCAAGGATGCCACCATCCAGACCCACCACCCGGTGTCAGTGTCCACCCAGACCGACACCCCCTTACATCTGGTGTTGCCATCTGGGATGATGTGCTACCCCTGCAGGCCGGGTTGGCAAGGCAGACAGCTGTCAATTGTGATGTTGTGCAGGCTACTTGTAGTCTGCTTGTACATCATCACAGTGAGCTATCCCGCCTCATCAGCTGGCTTGCAACCTGCCTGTTCTGTGGTGTGCTCCATGGGAGTTTCACTGCTGCAACCACATCCTCGTCTTGCTCCTCTGTGTGCCAATCATCCTCTGGTGTGCCTTCCATCCCGGATACCACCACAGCCCCCTGTACATCAGTCCCAACCACAATGCCCCGTCTAGTGGAGACCACATCCCTTCCCGAGTTGTGAGTCCAAGGCATATCAGCTGAGGTGGTCACCATGCCCACCCAGGTTCCAACAGAGCACTGGCAATGGAAGGACAGCAGACACCCATGAGGAGTGAGGTGCTGTATGCCCCCTTGTATCATCATCTGCTCGGAGGGCATACCCACATAGCAAGCACTGGGCACTGAGGCAGCAGGTGGCAATGAAGAGGAGGCTATTTGTTTCAGGGCAGACCACCATAAGGAGGCAGGTGCGAAATGTGAGGCAGGAGGCACACGTCGACCTGGATGTTCACAAACTGGCTTTGTTTGTATGTAGCAAAAACCGAGCTAATGATCTATGGCACCAGACAAGTAAGGAAAAGTCTCAGTTAGGCCTATGGAAGTTTTTAAGAGGAGAATCAGATTTTAGTGGCGACTAGTGGCTCACTATTTGAGTGTTTTAAGGTCAGTCAGACCAACGATCATGAAAAAGAACTGTGCTAAGATGGCGAGGGCTGTTATTCTCTCACGGTTGGACTACTGCAACTCCCTTTTGGGTGCAGCAAGCAAAAAGTCCATACAAACACTTAAAAAAAAATGCAGCCGTACGCATTGTGCAAAAATGAACATGGAAACATCCAGTATCAGTAGCCAGGAAAGAGCTACATTGGTTACCTGTGGCAGCTACAGTTGCCTTTAAGATATTGACTCTTGCTCATAAGTGCATATTGGGGATCGCTCCCCAGTAATTTAGAGATAGCTTGGTATTATACCAACCCACGAGAAACCTGCGATCAGCAAAAGCAAAAATCTTGAAAATTGATTGCATAAAAAGAGCCCAGGCAAGGGGCTGCTCATTTCCAGTCTTGACAGCTGAAGCATGGAATGAACAGCCCGAATCCATGCGAAAAGAGGAAAGCCACACCGTCTTTAGAAAACCTTTGAAAACTAGGTTATTTGTGTAAAGAGTTGAGTTTAGGTTGCTCACTATCACATACAAAGCACTTGCAGGTGATGCCCCCCTTACATCATAAACAGATTAAAAATCAAACAGGCAGCATGCAGACTTTCGTTCTAACGGAGATAGGAGCTTACAAATTCCTAAAACCTCCCTGGAATTAGTGAGAAGGGGTGCTTTTTAGTCGAGTGACCCCATGAAATGGAATGCCTTACCACTGGCCGTTAGAAACTATAGGATGATCAAGGAGTTTAAAAAATAAACTCAAGACCCACCTCTTTATATGAGATCACGGCCACTGTTCTCTTGAGAGTAGTGTTAGGGACTGGACCTGTGCTTGGATGCGCATAACAAATAATAATAACAATAATAATGTCTGGAATACCAGAGTTTCTTCTTACTCCCTTTTGTTTTGATCAGCGCCTGTACGCCCGAGAGCATAGGCGCCATTTAAATAATTTAACATAAAATAAAATAACATAATAGGGGCAGCATGTCTTCTGTGTTCTGGGGATATGAAGTACAGATCTGAGCAGAGAGGTAGCAGGCTCAGGAAGCGAGGGTTGTGATGGCCAGGGCTGAAATTGCGCTGTGTGGGGCAAGGATGACGAGCTGCCATCCTATAGGCTACTTGCAGGGAAGCCCGAGTGATAGAGACACAAATGCTGGAGACCCTGCAAGCCCTCCAGGCAACAACGGATGCTTGCCTGAGGGGTGAGGACATGGCGCTGGACTCAGCACTGGTGGAAAGGCTCGTGAGATTGGAGATGAGGAGGACTAGCCCACTGCCTTTTATATATTTTAATTGTATAGGTCTTTAGGCTTAGGGTATTTGTTTCATTTAACATTTCCCCTGGACTACTTTGAACTTGATTCCCTGTTTATGTGTGTACATATTTATGTCCAATACATTGTTCTGTTTGTTCCATTCCACACCTCATGCAGTTCATTTGTGTGTAGGCCCCTTTGATAGTTCTATATTCAGATGTGCATCTCTCGATTGCAAATCATGTGTCTTGTGGCGTGCATGCTTGTGTTTTGTTGTTACTGGGATGGTTGTGGATGGTAGGATGTATATGTGCCTGACATATGGGGGTGGGTCCATCAGACGACTGGGTCTGCACAGTACGTTTTCATTTGCATTTACCTGTGCAGCATCACTCTGTGTTTGGCATCAGTGTGTTTGGGGTGGAGGGAAGTGGGCTCACTGTGGAGGAGTTCAGTGGTCACATTAATAGCATGTTTGTTTGTTATTGCTGTGTAAAACCCATGTCGTGCAGGTACGCCCATCATCATGTGCAGTCACACACTGCCTTCTCTCGTGGTGCTCAACCTCGACCCCTGGAATGCAATAGTGGGCCATGTTTGCTCTTCCGTATTGCAGGACAATTCTCTAGTCTCTGTGACTCATGTTCTCTCTGACTGCCTAACCATCACCCATGCATGGCCCTGTCATGTGATTGTTCCCTGGCAGGTATTTTGTCGCCCATTCCACCCAGGTCCTGATGCTCAGGCTGTGACACGCCTGGCCATTGTGTATCTTGCAAAATCTTTTGGTAGGTTTTCTTCTGTCCTGGGCACACATTCAGTTACTGTGCTTTGATACCTTTGCAATGTGCCCAGGACAACATGCACATGGATTTGCATTCACTTGTCACATGTGTTTGGGGTGGCTGATGAAGGCCTGGAAGGGTGTGTCAGCAGATGCTCCACTAATGGATGGACCCCCTGGTACTTCCAGTTGGTCATATTTGCAGTGTACATGCTGCTGTGGCCCTTCATTGTGCTCTCATAACACACAGGGGCTGCCTGTGGGGGGGGGGTGTCCAGTCTGGAGGGGGCTGCCTGTGGGGGGTGTCCAGTCTGGACAAGGGCTGCCTGGGGGGTCCAGTCTGGAGTGGGCTGCCTGTGGTGGGTGGACAGTCTGGACAGGGGCTGCCTGTGGGGGGTGTCCATTCTGGATGGGGGCTGCCTGTGGGGGATGTCCAGTCTGAAGGGGGCTGCCTGTGGAGGTGTACAGTTTGGAAGAAGGCTGCCTGGGGGGTATCCAGTCTGGAGTGGGCTGCCTGTGGGGGGTGTACAGTTTGGACAGGGTCTGCCTGTGGATGGGTGTCGAGTCTGGAGAGGGTTGTCTGTGTGGAATGTACAGTCTGGACAGGGGCTGGCTATGGAGGATGTCCAGTCTGGAGGGGGCTGCCTGTGGGGGGTTTACAGTCTGGACGGGGACTGCCTGGGGGGTGTCCAGTCTAGAGTAGGCTGCCTGTGGGGGTGTACAGTCTGGACAGGGGCTGCTTGTGGGGGCGTGTCCGGTCTGGAGTGGGATGCCTGTGGGGGGTGTACAGTCTGGGGAGGGGCTGCCTGTGGGTGGTCTCCAGTCTGGAGAGTGGCTGCCTGTGGGGGGTGTCCATTATGGATGGGGCTGCCTGGGGGGGTGTACAGTCTGAAGGGGGATGGCTGTGGGGGGTGTCCAGTCTGGACGGGGGCTGCCTGGAGTGGCTGTCCAGTCTGGAATGGGCTGCCTGTGGGGGATCTAAAGTCAAGGGGGCTACCTGTGGGGGATGTACAGTCTGGATGGGGGCTGCCTGGGGGATGTCCAGTCGTGAGTGACCTGCCTGTGGGGGGTGTCCAGAATGGACAGGGGTTGACTGTGGGGGGTATCAAGTCTGGACGTGGGCAACCTGGGGTGGTGTAGAGTCTGGACCGGGACTGCCTTTGGGGGGTGTCCAGTTTGGAGGAGGGTTGCCTGTGGGGGGTGTCCAGTCTGGACAGGGGCTGCCTGTGGGGGGTGTCCAGTCTGGATGAAGGCTGCCTGGGGAGTGTACAGTCTGGAGTGGTCTGCCTGTAAGGGGTTTAGAGTCTGGGCAGGGGCTGCCTGTGGGGGGTGCCCAGTCTGGAGTGGGCTGCCTGTGGGGGGTTTACAGTCTGGACAAGGGCTGCCTGTGGGGGATGTCCTGTCTGGACAGGGACTGGGGGTTGGCCACTCTGGGGTGGGCAGCCTGCAGGGGATGAACAGTCTGGAGGGGACTGCCTGTGGGGGTTGTCCAGTCTGGAGTGGGCTGTCTGTGGGGGGTGTACAGTCTGGATGGGGGCTACCTGGGGGGGTGCCCAGTCTGGAGTGGGCTGCCTGTGGGGGGTGTACAGTCTGGAGGGGGCTGCAGCCTGGATGGGGGCTGCCTGGGGGGGGTGTACAGTCTGGGGGGGGCTTCCTGTGGGGGATGTCCAGTCTGGAGGGGGCTGCAGTATGGATGGGGCTGTCTGGGGGGTTGTCCAGTCTTGAGTGGGCTGCCTATGGGGGGTGTCCAGTCTGGAGGGGGCTGCCTGTGGGAGGTGTCCAGTCTGGACAAGGGGTGCCTGTGGGGGAGGGGGTGGTGTCCAATCTGGACAGGGGCTGCCTGGGGGGTGTCCAGTCATGAGGGTGCAGCTTGTGCTTGCGAGGGAGGACCTGCATTTTCGCTGGGGTGCGGCATGGACTTGTAAGGGAGCACCCACGTTTTTGCTGGGGTGCAGTCTGGGCTTGCGTGGGAGGACACGCGTTTTCGCTGGGGAGCAGCCTTGCTTGTGAGGTGAGGCGTGTGATTTCGCTGGGGTGCAGTCTGGTCTTGCAAGGGAGGGCACACGTTTTCAATGGGGTGCAGGTTGGCTTTGCGAGGAGGGCACACGTTTTCACTGGTATGCAGCCTGGGCCTGTGAGGTGAGGCGCACCTTCTCACAGGGGTATTGGATTGTGGGCCAGGGGTGGCACGGAGGCGTGCCTCGTGTTTGTCCTTTTGCTTGCTTTTTGGTGTGCTTGGGGTTGAGTTGTGGATGTTCCTCACGGAGCTTGCTTGTACTTGCACGACGGCTAGTTATGCATCTTTAAATCCATGAATACGTATGGCACGCAAACATTTTTCTGTACCACTTCTCATGCAGGATTTTTCTCTGCACACAGCCCTTGCACCATTTCTGCACCTTATACCATGAATCGGGCCCTGTATCTTTGGATATAACAAACTATTGCCAGATAACTATCATTATAAGTAAACATATTTTAAATGTCACATTATTTAGATAACATGGGATTGAATAAAATGAGCATGCTGTTCTGGTATTCTGTAAACATTCATTCAACGAATACCACGTGTTCATGGAGAAACAACCATTAGCTAGGCTGGCTTGTCAAACCAGAATACCCAAGCTCCATTAAACACTAGTTACATTAATAGGGCAATAACAGCTGGGTATAAAATCACAGGGGGTGACCCATCGCTGCAATGAAAATCTGACAGTGAACAAGGGAGAATTCAGTCTCGAGATTTAAGAACAATGGTCGGGTCTTGGCAGACCAGCTAGGTCGGGTGATAGAATCCATGTCAGAAGGAGAATTGATGAGGAATTGCCAACCCTATGCATTTATGGATATTCTGTGGGATATCTATCCCCCAGATAAATCGGTAATACACAAACCTGGAAGAAAAAAAGAGAGAGAAGACAAGCAATAAAAAAGTCCAAGCATGTGGGAGGGGCTCTGTGAAAAGTGAACAGTGAGATCAAAGCCATAAAAAATATCTATAGGAATTGGTCCAGATCTCATCGTATCCAACAATCACAACTAGAAGGGGCAACTATGCTGAGGACCATCTGGCAAAATAATTCCCCAAACTTCTGGTCTATAGTTGGATCCTTTGATTATTCGGATAATAATGAGCAAGGTGGTATTATTCAAGAACATTTGTGGGTCGAGCATTTTTATGGGCTCTATGGTTCAGTCCCAGTAGCGAGTATGAAGATTGAAAACAATTGAAAGTGGTCCCTGCACTGTTCGGAAGAGGAAATAAAAGGTCTAATAACTAAACATTTCTCTTCCTGAGCCTCAGGACCCAATGGTCTGAGCAATGCAATACTTAAGGCAGACCCGGGTGCTGGCTGCCCTATTTAAAGGCATCATAGACTCTAAGCAATTTCTGGGCCCCTGGAAGAGGGAGTTTGTAATTCTTATATTTAAGGAAGGGGATCGCTTGGACCCTTCAAAGTACCGTCCTATATCGTCACTAGATGATGATGGGAACATCTTTGCGGGGTTAGTCCTTAGATATCTAGAAACCTGGGCTAATTCCCGGGGGATTATCTCAAGACATCAAACAGGCTTTAGGAGAGGTCTATCAACATCTCTAAATGGCCTTGTCCTAAATACTGTTAGCAGTGAAGCAATTTCCAGGGGTGGGCAACCCTTGTTTGGGGCATGGATTGACATGTCACAGGCAGGCACTCATTGTTATTTATTTTCTTATCCCATGTACTGCACTGTCCTCTTCCCATTCGCCCCTCCCTCCCGCACTTCTCCTCCTTCTCCTTCCCATGCATTTGTGCGATCTGAATGACACCTGGCCTAGTAGGATTGTTGTCTGTCTTCACTCTGTTCCCCCTCCCTTGCCTCGTCATGCCTTGAAACACTTGTGTTTATGCGCGTTAAAAATGCCATATCATATCATATCATTTGATACCATCAACTGGGACTGCCACTGGGCGAAGCTGAGAGAGTGGGGCCTGCCAGACAATGTACTGGCAATTCTTATTGAATTACATGAAAACACAGACATACAGGTCAGACTCGGTAGATATGGGTTCCTCTCTAAACTGATTGTAATAACCAGGGGTGTTCAGCAGGGCTAAGAAAATTATTGTAAATGTGGGATCAGTCCCTGTTGGTGCGCTAGTGACCACTCTCGATTGGTTCCAGAACCAGCCTTTACAATTAGTTCTAATTAACCTGGCAGCAAAACAAAAAACTACCCCCTCAAACTTCCCACAGAGTTTGTAAATAATATTGAAGATTGAGAGTTAAGCTTCGGGGGAGTGTCTTGCGCTCGAGGTCATTCCTTTCAATGATTGTTTCGAACAAACGTAGTACATGTCCAAATCATGTGAGATGTTTATTTTCCAAAAGAAACAACAGCCGACATGTGTTTCGACCCCTGGTTGTTGTCAAGGCCTGAAGTTAGATCCAATGTCTTTAGCGACTATTGATTATAATTATCTCATGAGACCAATCGGACAGCAAACGGGTTTTCCGAAGAATTAATTGTTGGTAATTCTTGTTAAGGAATGGTGAATTAACAAGCAATCAAGAACCTAGATCTCAAAACTCTCGTTTCTTCTTCATAATCAGAGTCCCTACTGCAATTCCTTCTGGCCCTGTAGAATTCACCAGAAGGAATATTTTCGATTGTAGAGCGTCGATGGCTGCTTTGTGCCTGGAGTACAGAGTTCACTTCTGTTGGTTTACGAAAAGTCTTAGTTTGGATACTGCCCTGTTCAATGAAAATGTGCAGGTCTAAAAAATCAATTGCATCTGCGTCTGCAGTGCCGACAAAATTAAGCCCAAAATCATTCTTATTAACATGTTGTACAACATTTTCAAATGACTCAGAATCTCCTTTCCAAACAATAAGTATATCGTCTATGAAGCGTCGCTGTGCAATCCGATTGCTCTTATATTCAGTGTTGCTGTATATATGAACATCCTCAAATTGTGCCATAAAAAGGTTTGCTAAAGACGGCACAAACTTTGCCCCCATAACAACACCTTTGGCTTGAACATAATACTGTCCATTGAATATAAACACATTGTTATCAAGTGTGAATTTCAAAAAACTTTTCAGTAAATGGACATGGTCTAAATATGATGCAGAAAAATCATGAAAGATGTAGTCAATGGTACGTATTGCCAGATCATGATCAATGTTAGTATAGAGGGCTGATACATCCAATGTTGCTAACAAATAATCGGCCTCCCATTGTAATGATTGCAAGAATTGTTAAACATGAGTGCTATCTCGTACATAGGATTTCATCGCGATCACATGGGGTTTGAGAACTTCATCCAAATACTGTGAAAGCCCTTCCGTGGCCCACCCTATACCACTCATTATCGGTCTTACAGATGGAAAATCGATGCAGTCTTTATGAATCTTCGGTAGAAAATATAGGGTGGGCATAACTGGTTCTGTATTGATCAAAAATTGTTTTTCATCTTCTGTCAAGAAACCCTTTTCATATCAACATTTTATGAGTTCCGAGAGCTCAGCAACTACTTTTTTAGTTTTCATATTCACACTAACATCCATGTATAGAAAAGCAAACATCAATCCCTATAAAACATTTTTATTGTGATATAGTCAATGCAAACTTAAATAAAATTGACTTTTCACAAAATATCATAGAATTTACAACGAGAGAGATGAACCACAAACAGACGAAACATATACCCAACAAAGCTAACACAATCCTCAATATTTAGACATTTCCACACTGTTATACATTTTTCCTTTAAAAAGAAGCAATACAAGCAATGTAAACAAAAAAGAAAAAGAAGAAAAAAGAAACCAAATGAAATATAAGGTACACCGGATCAATAAAAATAAAAGGTACACCGGATCAATAAAAAACAAACAGCACCTCCAAACAGTTAATTATGACTAAAGAAGTACTTTTACATGTCATGTAGAATAAATTACTCTCTGTTATTTAGGTGGTGCCAATAGATTCCTCTCCCTCAGTAGTTGTACTACTTTGGCCGTTAAACAGACTTAATTGCCCAAGGCCACTCTGTAAAAGAAACAATCAGTTTCCAACCACCAGCTCCGAGGAGCAAATCTATCCAGCCTTAGAATCATCATCTCTAAGGTCCCGGGACAATCAATCAGCAGATGCGTAAGGGTCTTAATAACTAAACCCCCACAGTTATGACATCCTGAATTAGGCGTCCCTGCAGAGTCTCTAATATGCTTAATTTCCCAAGTTGGTATAAGATTAAGCCTAAATCTCAAGAAATCTGCTCTAATGACTGGATCGGGAAATTTAGTCAAGTATGTGGGCATTGTAGACCTGTATTTGTCAGTTAGTGTTAAAGAGGCAAACAACCTGAATGTTCTCATTTGTGCAATTATTCTGATCCAGTCCATTATTTTCATGAGCTCTTTGGCCTTATCAGGGTTTGGAGTCAGGGTAGCTTCCTCGCATTCTGCTCCAGCTAAGATATTAATGCAGGTAGTTTTCAAATTATTCAGGTATTGATTGGACAAGACCCTCAGTGCTACTAAAAGATCTTCATATAAAGAGAATGGAGGGGGAGTCTGGATCAACCTGTATTGAGAAATCCAACTCCATTCAAGGCAAGCCCTTAATGACTTCAGGCTTAACTCATACATCAGGCTTGCTTTGGGCACACAGTTGGGTTGACTCACCACATGCCTCCACAGATTATCCTCCAGCCTCTCTCAGTCGATGTTATATGATTGGGGGTTAGTTTCTAAGCCATATATCAAGGCTGGAACAATCTTACCAATGTAATAGTTTATCAGTGAAGTCATAGAAAATGTACAGCATTTACTTAAGATTCTTTTCATCTGGGACCCTGACTGCAGTATCTTTATGTCCAGGCTGGCCATAACCGACCCCTTATTTGGGTAAGCTCTAAGCACAGAACCCATGTAGGTAATCTCTTTCACTAATGAAAATGGAGTAGGATTGTATATTTGGAAATAACATATTAGCGAAACAACAGTAGGCAGGTTGCTTGTTCTCTTCTGTAAGAGTGTTAATTTCATTAGTGAGGAGAGAAAATGTCAAAACATTCTTAGATACATGTCATGGTTGTATGCTTGGAATAGAACATACCAAAGCATTATTAGTCACATTTTCATTTTATAGGTCGAGGGGACAATAAGCAAATACATTCTGATGCACACATTCATGGTATAGGTGAAGAGGAGCAAGCCAAAACATCCATAGTTGAATGTCATTCATGTAGACAGGGAAGAGTCACTCAAATGCATTATCAGTCACACTTTAATTTTTTACGACTTAGAATGGAGCATGCCAAAACATTCTTATGCATATGTTCACTATATAGGTGAATGAGAGCATGCTAAAAACTTATAGGCAGAGAGGAGAGCGAGTCATAGTGGAAGGAGAGCATAGCAAAACATTCTTATACATATGCAGGCCGATTCATGGAATAATTAGCGCGGCGCAAGTGGCCAAAAACGTGCGATTCGCAGTGGAATAGCGAAAATCGCAGTGCAAGTGCGAAAATCGCACAAAAAGCAGCGCACATCGATTCATGGAAGGCCGTGAGCAAGAAAACCATTGGATGTGCGCTAAAAAACGGCATGCGCCAGGTCACAGCGAAAATCGCACAGGCCACAGCGAAAATCGCACATAGCGCGGCGCACACAACAAAAGTAGGCGGAACACGGGGCGTAACACTCGGAATGGGGAACAACTTGCCAAAATGTGGGCGTCACGGGGGAAGTACAGGGTGCAAGTGCGCGGAACGCCCACACGCTCGCCTACAACACGTATTCATGGAATCGAATAGGGCAAAAAAGCGCACGGTCAAACCAGCGCACAGGCACAAACACGACCGCCACAAGAAAGCAGGTGGTAGCGTCTCTGCGCCTGTAATAAATGTGCGCCAAAAGGTGCGCCAACAAATAGCACCTATATACAGCTATGATGAATGTCCTATACTGTGGCCCTCCAGGACAAATGACGTGCAAAGGGGTACCCACAAACACGGACATCAGCTGACTGAAAAATAACGTGTGCGTGTATTGCGGGGTGCGCGGGAACTTTCACACACAATTTGGCAGGGTACGTGGATTTCAGGGGTGCGCGGGAAGTTCCACACGTGATTTGGCCGGGTACGTGCGCGGGAATTTCCACAAGTGACTTGGCTGGGTACGTGGATCTCAGGGGTGCGCGGGAAGTCTCACACGCGATTTGGCAGGGTACGTGGATTTCAGGGGTGCGCGGGAAGTTCCACACGTGATTTGGCCGGGTACGTGCGTGGGAATTTCCACACGTGACTTGGCTGGGTACGTGGATCTCAGGGGTGCGCGGGAAGTCTCACACGCGATTTGGCAGGGTACGTGGATTTCAGGGGTGCGCGGGAAGTTCCACACACGATTTGGCCGGGTACGTGTGCGGGAATTTCCACACGCGATTTGGCTGGGTACGTGGATCTCAGGGGTGCGCGGGAAGTCCCACACGCGATTTGGCAGGGTACGTGGATTTCAGGGGTGCGCGGGAAGTTCCACATGTGATTTGGCCGGGTACGTGCGTGGGAATTTCCACACGCGATTTGGCTGGGTACGTGGATCTCAGGGGTGCGCGGGAAGTCTCACACGCGATTTGGAAGGCTACGTGGATTTCAGGGGTGCGCGGGAAGTTCCACACGCGATTTGGCCGGGTACGTGCGCGGGAATTTCCACACGTGACTTGGCTGGGTACATGGATCTCAGGGGTGCGCGGGAAGTCCCACACGCGATTTGGCCGGGTACGTGAGCGGGAATTTCCACACGCGATTTGGCTGGGTACGTGTATTTCAGGGGTACGCGGGAAATTCTACACGCGATTTGGCTGTGTGCTCCCAGGTATTCCCTGTACACCCTCCACGGCCCCTGCAGGCAGCCGACACCACAGGGGACTACCCTGCACACCTGCTCATGTCACCCAGCACCCCCACCCCCCAGCAGTGTGGGGCACCCTCCACCAGGCCCCCACTCATGTCCACTATCACCCCCACCCCCCAGCATCCAGGGGCACCCTCCACCAGGCCCCCACTCATGTCCAACTCATGTCCCCCTGCACCCCCACCCCCCAGCATCCAGGGGCACCCTCCACCAGGCCCCCACTCATGTCCCCTATCACCCCCACACCCCAGCATCCAGGGGCACCCTCCACCAGGCCCCCACTCATTTCTCCCACCACCCCCACCCCCCAGCAGTGCAGGGCACCCTCCACCAGGCCCCCACTCATGTCCAACTCATGTCTCCCACCACCCCCATCCCTCAGCAGTGCAGGGGCACCCTCCACCAGGCCCCCACTCATGTCCCCTATCACCCCCACCCCCCAGCATCCAGGGGCACCCTCCACCAGGCCCCCACTCATGTCCCCCTGCACCCCCACCCCCCAGCATCCAGGGGCACCCTCCACCAGGCCCCCACTCATGTCCCCCTGCACCCCCACCCCCCAGCATCCAGGGGCACCCTCCACCAGGCCCCCACTCATGTCCAACTCATGTCCCCCTGCACCCCCACCACCCAGCATCCAGGGGCACACTCCACCAGGCCCCCACTCATGTCTCCCACCCCCCCCACACCCCAGCAGTGCAGGGCACCCTCCAGCAGGCCCCCACTCATGTCTAACTCATGTCTCCCACCACCCCCACCCCTCAGCAGTGCAGGGGCACCCTCCACCAGGCCCCCACTCATGTCCCCCTGCAACCACACCCCCCAGCATCCAGAGGCACCCTCCACCAGGCCCCCACTCATGTCCCCCTGCACCCCCAACCCCCAGCATCCAGGGGCACCCTCCACCAGGCCCCCACTCATGTCCCCCTGCACCCCCAACCCCCAGCAGTGCAGGGCACCCTCCACCAGGCCCCCACTCATGTCCAACTCATGTCTCCCACCACCCCCACCCCTCAGCAGTGCAGGGGCACCCTCCACCAGGCCCCCACTCATGTCCAACTCATGTCCCCCTGCACCCCCACCCCCAAGCATCCAGGGCACCCTCCACCAGGCCCCCACTCATGTCCCCTATCACCCCCACCCCCCAGCATCCAGGGGCACCCTCCACCAGGCCCCCACTCATGTCCCCCTGCACCCCCACCCCCCAGCCACCATGGGCATCCCCCACCAGGCCCCCACTCATGTGCCCTATCACCCCCACCCCCCAGCATCCAGGGGCACCCTCCACCAGGCCCCCACTCATGTCCCCCTGCACCCCCACCGCCCCAGCCACCATGGGCATCCCCCACCAGGCCCCCACTCATGTCCCCTATCACCCCCACCCCCCAGCAGTGCAGGGGCAGCCTCCACCAGGCCCCCACTCATGTCTCCCACCACCCCCACCCCCCAGCAGTGCAGGGCACCCTCCACCAGGCCCCCACTCATGTCCCCCTGCACCCCCACCCCCCAGCCACCATGGGCATCCCCCACCAGGCCCCCACTCATGTGCCCTATCACCCCCACCCCCCAGCATCCAGGGGCACCCTCCACCAGGCCCCCACTCATGTCCCCCTGCACCCCCACCGCCCCAGCCACCATGGGCATCCCCCACCAGGCCCCCACTCATGTCCCCTATCACCCCCACCCCCCAGCCACCATGGCCAGCCCCCACCAGGCCCCCACTCATGTCCCCCTGCACCCCCACCCCCCAGCAGTGCAGGGCACCCTCCACCAGGCCCCCACTCATGTCCCCCTGCACCCCCACCCCCCAGCATCCAGGGGCACCCTCCACAGGCCCCCACTCATGTCCCCCTTCGCCCCCACCCCCCAGCATCCAGGGGCACCCTCCACCAGGCCCCCACTCATGTCTCCCACCACCCCCACCCCCCAGAAGTGCAGGGCACCCTCCACCAGGCCCCCACTCATGTCCAACTCATGTCTCCCACCACCCCCACCCCTCAGCAGTGAAGGGGCACCCTCCACCAGGCCCCCACTCATGTCCCCTATCACCCCCACCCCCCAGCATCCAGGGGCACCCTCCACCAGGCCCCCACTCATGTCCCCCTGCACCCCCACCCCCCAGCATCCAGGGGCACCCTCCACCAGCCCCCCCACTCATCTCCAACTCATGTCCCCCTGCACCCCCACCACCCAGCATCCAGGGGCACCCTCCACCAGGCCCCCACTCATGTCTCCCACCACCCCCACCCCCCAGCAGTGCAGGGCACCCTCCACCAGGCCCCCACTCATGTCCAACTCATGTCTCCCACCACCCCCGCCCCTCAGCAGTGCAGGGGAACCTTCCACCAGGCCCCCACTCATGTCCCCCTGCACCCCCACCCCCCAGCATCCAGGGGCACCCTCCACCAGGCCCCCACTCATGTCCCCCTGCACCCCCACCAACCAGCAGTGCAGGGCACCCTCCACCAGGCCCCCACTCATGTCCAACTCATGTCCCCCTGCACCCCCACCCCCCAGCAGTGCAGGGCACCCTCCACCAGGCCCCCACTCATGTCCCCTATCACCCCCACCCCCCAGCATCCAGGGGCACCCTCCACCAGGCCCCCACTCATGTCCAACTCATGTCCCCCTGCACCCCCACCCCCCAGCATCCAGGGGCACCCTCCACCAGGCCCCCACTCATGTCTCCCACCACCCCCAACCCCCAGCATCCAGGGGCACCCTCCACCAGGCCCCCACTCATGTCCAACTCATGTCCCCCTGCACCCCCACCCCCCAGCATCCAGGGGCACCCTCCACCAGGCCCCCACTCATGTCTCCCATCACCCCCACCCCCCAGAAATGCAGGGCACCCTCCACCAGGCCCCCACTCATTCCAACTCATGTCTCCCACCACCCCCACCCCTCAGCAGTGCAGTGGCACCCTCCACCAGGCCCCCACTCATGTCCCCTATCACCCCCACCCCCCAGCATCCAGGAGCACCCTCCACCAGGCCCCCACTCATGTCCCCCTGCACCCCCATCCCAGCAACCAAGGGCACCCTCCACCAGGCCCCCACTCCTGTCCCCCTGCACCCAGGTCCTCACAATCCCCAATCATGTGCGTTATGGTCAGCCTCCACAGCCAAAAGGCCCTACCAAGTAACCCATTCACCCACATGGAAATGGAAATTACATGTTACACCCCCAATGTTCATAAAGCAAATGAACCTATGTCCATCACACACAATGGTTGCAATTGAATGGGAAAACACCCAACATGACATGCATGAAACCAATGAGATGATACCACACAGTGAAGTATGAAAACAAAATTGTATTAAAAAAAATTGAATGCAAACGAACTGAAAAAAACTACAATGGCAATGAAAAAAAGATAAGCTGCATGTCGTACAAAAAAATCAAAACTACAAATCCAAATCCAAAAAAATGTTGTCCAAAGTCACATTAAAAATAAAATCAATCTGAGAGAGAAAAATAAATGCAAAGACCATTGCTCCATGGTGAATAAATAAAAAAAAAGAAAAATAAAACAATCCAATGAAGAACTATGTACAAAACATCCAAGGGTCCATGAGCCCAACTGAACAAAGGAAACCTACAAAAAACCCTAACTAAAATGCAACTATATACAAAAAGTGGAGCAGTGTCTGTCGACTCCAAATCATAAGAAGAAACAAAGGAAACCTAAAATTAAAGAACTATATACAAAGGCGGCGGGCAAGTCCAGCGGCTCACTCCGTGGTGTTCCGGGCCAGGGTATCATCAAACTCCTCGTCTATGTCCCGGAGGCGGTCCTGTTCCATGGCCCAGAGGGTCCGCAGGGATGACGCCATCTGCTCCTCCAACCCCCTGCGGATTGCCTCAAGGCACTCGGCCCGCCTCAGGGCCCTCCGCATGGAGTTCTCCGCCCTGACCATCGTGAGCCGCGCCTCTTCCGCCCGCCGCCGCTCCGCACCTATCTGCTGGCCCAACCGCAGCCACACGGAAGACACTTCCTGTCCTGGGTCCTCCTGCCCTCCGGCCGATGCCTGCCCCTCCGATGTTGATGGCCCCGAGCCATGATGCCTCCCACGTTGACTCTGCTGCTGCCTCCGACACAACTGCCTCTGCCAGCACGACGGCATCCAGGCTGATGGAATCCACCGACGCCGTCGTGCACGTGCCCTGCCTGATGATGCCGGCACATCCTCCATCTGCTGGGGTACAGTTGCTGTGGTGTCCACCCCTGCTGGACCTCCGACTCCCGACTGTGGCAGGGATGGGATCCCCACCGAGCTGGCTGCATTGGTCAGGGCAGGTCCACAGGGGGCCCTGGTGGCATCTGGGCCAGAAGACGGCAAGGAGAACGACCGGCGTATAGCCTCCACAGAGGAGGAGAGGGCCGCCAGATTGGCCGACACATGCAGGAAACCCCCGAACATGGAAGATCCCAATT
Source organism: Ambystoma mexicanum (assembly GCF_040938575.1). Taxonomy (NCBI): domain Eukaryota; kingdom Metazoa; phylum Chordata; class Amphibia; order Caudata; family Ambystomatidae; genus Ambystoma; species Ambystoma mexicanum. The sequence goes on along the minus strand of NC_090936.1, from coordinate 941,817,098 downwards.
GGGCCACGTCGGCACGGTGCTCTTCGTGATGACGTGCGTGGTCCTCCTGGGAAGCACGCACGTCATCATGAATTGCACCCGCGCGCATCGCGACCCCAATCAGGACCTTCTCCATACGGCCACGGGTCCCATCGTCCACAGGTGGAGGGGAGTCAGGTGACATGGACAACCCCTCTACCTGCGGACGGGCCTGGGACGGGGCATCCCTGCTGGTGCATGGTGGTGCACTCACAGGGTCAGGGTCAGCGACATGCACAGGCCCCTCCACGGTGACCTGTGCTGCCTCCTGCCCCTGGACTGCACCACTTGCACCAGCAGGGATGCCCCCACCAGGCCCCATGTGTGCCTCAGTGGCGGCCTCCTCCTCCTCTTTGGAAACCACCAACCTGGATGGCTCCTCACCGTCTTCCGCCGTAGCAGGCCCCTGTGGGGGCTCACCCACCCCTTCCGCTGCAGCCGTGGGGGCATCCCCGCCGCCTTGCTCCACAGCGCCGTCTCCGCCCTCTTCTTCACTAGCCGCTGCGTAGAGGGAGATATAGAACACAAGCATCAGGGTACTGTACAATGGTCCCCTATACAGGAAGCAATAGCAGATGAGTACCACTGTCAAAGTACACTTCCATCATGTCTCTCCACAACACATGGGTCAGTCCAGGCAAAACACACACAGTAACAGGCATGGTGCATGCCATGGACATTTCCATACATGTCCAATGGACTCTTGAAACATACAATGATATGGAACTCACATGCATCATGGGTCATGCCTATCACATGCACACACTTCACCTCAGTCACATCCATCTGGCCTCATACACACCAAACACAGCGGATACAAGGATAACTAGGCTGCATCAGTGAATCTGTGCATTGTCACACACATGTGTCATGCATCCATGGCATTCACAAGTCACAGACACGCAGGTCAGGCACACAGACATGGCTACCATATATGTACCTGGCATCAGCACCCATCCCTCACCCCCACCCATGTCCGGGAACAGAGACTGGCATGCTCTCATGTGTAAAATCTGCATAGGGCTCCCCATGTCGCGTTTAAACACATGCAACAACCATGTGGTTCACACATCACTGGTCGCACATGCATTACCATGATGTCCCTGCACACATACATGCATACATGGCCTATGTCACACATACGGGCAAGTATCAGAAAACCAGCACACCGCAACATGCCCTGTCTCACACAACAATGCTTGGCCACTTACCGCTCAACTCCAGAGGGGTCTCCCTCTCAAGGATCTGGGCGTGGAGCGCTGGGCGTACGCGTTCCAGGACCCTCATCTGGATGGAACTCATGCGGCCCCGGCCCCCCTCCACGAGGCGCCGGCCCTTCACGAGGGTCCTGGACCTCAAGTCCTCCCAGCGCTTCTTGATCTTCTGGACGTCACGGGTTGCCACCCCCTCTGCGTTGATGTCAACCACACAGTCGGCCCAGATCCTCTCCCGTCCTTCCTTGCTGGCGCAGGACGATCCAAAGAGGGCATCATACTGCCCAAGGACATGCTCCACCAGGACACCAACTTTGGTGGCAGTGAAGCTGGTGCCCCTCTGCCCCTCTGGCCTGGGGTTGCCACTGGTGCCAGATGTTGAAGTGCCCGACATGGCAACCCCAGAGGCAGGAGTGGGTGGGCAACTGGGTCCTGGGGCTGGGCTGTGGAGCGATGGTATCCCAGTCGGGAGTCTTCTGTTCCAGCAGGGGTGGACGCAGCAACTGGACCCCTGCAGATGGCTGATGTGCAGGCACCAAATGGCAGGGCACGGTGGCAGCAGTCAGGCACGCAGGCAGGCAGCAGCAGATGGCACGTGGGAGGGTGCTCTGGGCACTGGGGGTCAGTAATTCGGCCTTCTGGGCAGGAGCGTGGTCTTCTGTGTGTTTTCGCGTGGCCAGCTTGATACGGAGTGATTTGGCACGTGAAAATCCTGCACGTCAGCGTGAAATTCGAGGAAAGGCCCTTAGCGCGTAAGCGCGTCAGCACGCATACGCGATTCTATTGGACCAAAGGCCCTCAGCACGTAAGCGCATCAGCACGCATACGCGATTCTATTGGACCAAAGGCCCTCAGCGCTTAAGCGTGTCTGTGACGTGACCCGCACGGGTGTTTCCCTCATAGCACGTGATGCTGGAGTACACGTGGAAAGACTGCACGTCAGAGTGTCATTGCGTGTAATTGGACAAAAGTGCGCGTACACGCGATTGGCATATGTACGTGTATTTCAGAGGTGCGCGGGCACTTACACACGCGAGTACATCAGCGCACGTGTATTCCGGAGTGCTCGGAAATTTACACACGCTATTGGCCTGGGTACTGGATTTCAGGGGTGCGCGGGACGTTTCACACGCTCGCCTACAACACGCGCAAAGAAACACGTACGCCAGTAGGAAGCAGGCATACGTCGACCCGCGACGCTTAAATTTGCGCACAAAAAACTAACAAGCTCAGACGCCAGGATGAATATACCGTTCCTAGCAGCAGTGGCCGTGGGCTACCAAAGGAGGAGGAGGAGGATAGTCAGGGCCAGAATTTTCACACCCAGAACCAGCCTTTTCGGGATGCCTGATGACCAGGTGTATGGGAGGTACAGGTTTCCACCACACATAATACTGGACCTGGTGAGTGAGTGGGAGGATGACCTCACATCACCCACCCTGTGCTCCCAAGCACTCAGCCCCCTGGAGAAGGTCCTCAATGTACTGCACTTCTTAGCCACTGGATCATTTCAGCGGACCAGTGCCATAGTGGGTGGGGTGTCACAGGCCATGCAGTCATGCTGCCTACACCAGGTCTTGAACATCATCACTGCACGCCCATCAGTCCGCAGGCACATATACCTGCCCAGAACACCTGCAGAAAGGCATGCTGCCGCCCTGGATTTTTACGGTGTGGCACGATTCCCCAAAGTGCTAGGTGCCATCGACTGCACCCATGTGGCTCTACGTCCCCCCAGGGCATCTGAGCACATCTATAGGAACCGCAAGCACTGGCATTCCATCAACGTGCAGGTAGTATGTAATGCCAAGGGAATCATCACCTCAGTATATGCCAACTATCCCAGGTCCACCCACGACAGCTTCATTTACTGAATGTCCACCATAAGCCGGGACCTAGAAGCGGGGCGGCATGGCGATACATGGCTGCTTGGTGAGTATGAATGCCACTGCACATGCATGCATGTCAGATACTGAGCAAGGTCACAACCCCACCAATGATACCCATCACCACCTCCACAGGGGACAGTGCCTACCCTCTCAGCCCCCACATGATGACGCCAATTCGGAACCCCACCACGCCACCCGCGGTAAGATATAACACAGCCCACATTGCAACCCGGGGCATAGTGGAGCGCACATTCAAAGTCCTTAAGTCACGCTTTCGCTCCCTTGACCATTCTGGCGGGCAGCTGTTATACGCTCCCCCAGTAGTGTGCAGGATCATAGTGGCAGCATGTGTCCTGCACAACGTTGCAACACGCCGGGGCCTGGCCGTGGACATGGTGGTGCCCCCACATCCCCAACCACATGCACGCCCGCTGCGCATGGGAGGGGAAAGGGCACGGGGGAGGCAGCCCATACACAGCTAGTGGCTAATTACTTCACATAGAAATCACACCCCTGTGGAGTGCACACTGCCCTGGCACATACCATCTGACAATCAATGATGACTCAACCTGACACTGATCCTGAATGTCTGGAGAATCAACCGTCAAAACCATATCAGCCTGAGATTGTTCACCGGGAAGTGTTACAATGTGTGCATCCCTACCTACACAGAGACCACCAATGCAGTTTTCGTGAAAAAACACATTCATGCAGCTAAAATGAATACCCACTTGCAAAATGCAACATGAGGACAGTGCCATGTCACCCAACCCATCCCCAGCACCGCCACACGACACACCGTGCCATGTCATGCTATGTGCAGGTAAACAAAGTAATCCCAACAACATGACACAAGAGTCACATAATACAGTGTCCCTAATTGAAACTCGCTACACCTGAAATGCTCACAGTAATGCAGGACCAACAACACACTTGAGCAGGTATTTAGCAATAACACTTATCAGCTACTGACCCTCAAAACTACCATTAACATGACATTACGAATGTAAGGAATCCGTAGTCTCACCACCTGGAAATGCCTGCACTCCCACCACTTCCAACTGTACATTGTTGCCGCCATGTAGAGTTGTTGGTGCACTGCTGCCAACATGGACCCCATCTCCAAAGTAGAGGGGCTTGTGTAGACATGAGGAAAAGACCTGCAAATTAGGAGGTAGACATGGATGATGAGTTACACATCAATGCAACATGCAGTGTACAACACAACAGCAATATGCACTAGGAATGTATACACAGTATTGACTAGACTACCCACACATGTAGCGGGAGTCCAATGTCACCATGTATGTCAATGTCACTTGGGCACACCCTTTGCAAGCCCATGGAAACGGGAAGCAGGAGGGGTGTGTGTGACAAAAACCCAAGCATCTGAACCAAATACATGACAAGCCTGCATGTGCCCAGCCACAATGCAGTGTATGCCCATGGGAGCCACACAAGGCAACACACTGTCCCAAAAAAAAAAAATAATAATAATATTTAAAAAAATAAAAAAATAAAAAAAATAAAAAATGGCCATTAATGGGCCCGGGGGGGTTGGGGAGTCCACCCAGGAGGTCCGAGGACAGGGTGCACACCAAAACCCACCTGTGTGGATCTTGCGAAAAAAAAACACCTCCATGCTGTCGCTATTATCACCCTGTGCAGCTGCATCCGGAGGTGGTGGCACTATGGGAGGCAGCCCACGCAAGGCCCTAGTCTGTTCCTCCATGGCTGCAAGCATGCGGGTGTAGTAGGTCTCGTTCTGGAGGATGAGTGTGCAGAGGTCCCCATGCAACAACTCACGGGATGCCCAGACCTCCGCCCTAGTTGCCTGCATCTCAACTGAGAGCGTACAGGTGAGATGCTCCAGCTGCTGTTCTGTCCTTCGGTTTGTTGAAGCCTCAAGCTCAACAAGAGTCGTCCTGAGGTGAAGGAGTTCCATCCTCAGGGCTTCCCTGTGGCCCTGTGACTCTATGAAGATGGCTTCCTGCAGAGTCGCCAGTGCCGCCCGCCTGTCCCTGTTGGACGCCAACATGTCCTCCCTGTGTGACTGGCAGATGGAGTCGGTTGCCTGCTGTAGTCGCTCCATCAGCCTTTCGGGGGGGACAATGGAAGTGGCCACCCTATCCATGGACTGAGCCATCATCTCTGATGAAGCTGCCTGTTGGGTTGCCATACCGTAAATGGATTGCTCCCATGCGGTATTGCCAGGTGGCGTACGGCCACCACGTCGGCGGGCACCACACCTGTCTGGGGCAAGGCGAACTGCGCCTTGCTGTGCCGGCACTGCCTGAGGCTGCAGGACTGCATTCCCCCTCTGATCTGCTGGCCCAGGAACAGGATCAGATGTCGCGGAGTGTGATCCTGCATCCGTAACCACCAAAGGCGTAGCTGCCATCACTGACATCCCCATTGAGGGTTCTGACCCTGGTGCAGGTGGGTGGGACAGAACAGAATTCCTCCCAGGAACACTCACCTGCGACGGCACGTAGGTCTCATCATCCGAATGAACACCTGAGTACAGCTCGGGGGAGGTGCAGCCAGAGACACCCCTTGAGAGCACGACCTGCAGCAGTTGTGGGTTCTCACCCACCACCACACCACGTCCCTCACTGGTGGTCGGTCGGCCCTCAGACCCCTCCTGGGTCTGCACCATCTCCACAACCCCAGCAGTATCAAGTGCGTCTTCCCCTGCAAAGACATAAAAGCAAACAAATGGAAACAGGCATTAGCACCATGGCACACAATGAGGGCTGAGAAGCAACAGAACCAGTACTTGATTGACACATGTCCCACATGACTAAAACCCTCCCATGCATGCACCCTCACTGCGTATGAAGGGTAGGCAAATGGCACACACTGATGACACCAAGATGGAAGATGAACACATTTTCTGCATGCTGCCTGGCAGTGGCATCACACATTGGCCTGTGATTGCCAGGTGAAATACACATGCCATCAAACAGATGGCATGTACCATTGCTATTGAGTGAAGATGGAGAGGAGGGCAGCACTTATTCATTCAGTCCAGTTCCCTCATGTAATAGCTTTTCTAATTCAAACAGGTCTGATTTTTCACCTGGAGCTGCCAGTCCAAAATGGTCCGATTGCACAGGGACATGTCTAAACAAATGATATCCAGGTAACAAAGTCACTCCACTTTACCATAGCCATGTCAGACATGTCACTAGAGGACTGAGAAATGCCTAGTAAAAGTGGTGGAATGCAAACAAGCTGCCTGAATGAACAGAGAAAAATAAGCAACAATGTTGTGGCAAGGTGACACTTCAAGGGCAACTGGCGTGCTGTTGGGCTAGATGTCTACTGTTGGCAGAAGGGATACTGCCATGGCCAAATGCTGCTGCGCAGAATGTATTGCATGAAGCACATGGGTGACCCAAACGACTCAGGCGCACACACCCTCAACTGGCACACAAACAGAAGCCCTCACACACACGCCATGCACATGGATGACACACACATGCATGTGCACTCACCGGACAATGCCTCATAATTAGGCAGATCTCCCACGCCTTGGATCTGTTCCTCCGTGACGTAGGTCCCAGCGACTGACTCATGTGGAGTGAGTTCCATGTCTTCTACTGGAGACCCACCTCCAGTCACTAGAGTTGCGGCATGACTTGAGGCCAGCTTATTATTTGCCCTGCGCTTTAGGTCATTCCAGCGCTTATAGCAATCATTGGCTGTGCGCCTCACGATTCCAAGGGCACTTACGATGTCCGCAATGGTCTGCCAGTGTGCCTGGCGTTGTGCAGGTGTGGTCTTGGATCCTGCAACAATGACCATCTCGTTATCATGTGCGGACACATACTCGACAAGTGCATTCAGTTCGGCATCCGTGAAGCTGGGCTTCTTCGACGGGCTGGACTGTGTAGCCGTGTCTGGGGCATCAGCCTGTGCCGGACGAGCACTCTTCCTCTTCCGCTTGGAAGGTGGTGGTGATCCTGAGTGTCCTACGCCGCTCTGGACACTAGGGGCAGGAGCCCTGGTGGACTCTGTATCAGGAGTGTGGGATTGCAAACTCAGCATGGGAGTTGGTGCAGGCATTGGCTCAAGTGTAATGGTGTCAGGGGGAATGTCAGCAGGATGGACTAGGACCGACACTGTCCTGGCTGGGTGTGTGAGATCTGGGGTGGATGGAGCCGCAGCTGCCCCTGCAGCCTCTCCACCCTGCCTACTTGGGGCAGCAGATGACCTTGCTGCCCCTGATCCACATGGCCTGATGACATCAACGTGCACCAGCGCACGTGTCATAGGCCTGCTGACCTGGAAGTCAGCCATGGAGTCAGCCAGGTCTGGTGCCACAATGGGCTGGTCCAACAAGGGCTGAGCATGGATGGTGTCAGCCACATCAGCCTCAACCAGGCGGGGCAGGGGTGGGGGGATTATGGGTACCCTTGACTGGTCCTCCACACATGGGGGGACAGGGTCACCCTGCAAGTAACGACCACGTCCCCTACCGGATCCACCACGGCCACCACTTGTGGCTCGTCCACCTTTGCCACCCTTACGGATTCCTCGCCTCCCAACCATGGCACTGATGTTAATGTGCATATGGGAGTGGCTGTAAACTATTGTCCTGGGCAATTGGGGGCCAAAGGGGTTGGGTACCAGATGGTAAATGTACCCTAGTGCTCTAACAAGGCTGAATGTGACCCCTGGGGAAAGATGACGGGTCACGCAACGCACAGGAAGCCCAAAAAAGGGAGATGACGTGCACGCAACCCCTCCTAGACCACGTGTGCGGAAAAAAAACCTGCACTATGCTGTGGCACCCAGTAACACAAGAATGAACGTATGCGTGTCACACGCAGCCTAGATTGACCTCTGAAGGGGTAGGCTACACACGGGGCAAGCAGAGATGTTAGATACGTGCGTGACTCACCGTCTGCCAGGAAAAAGAGCGTGAAAAAGAAGCGCGTGTGCGCGTTGGCAACACCCCCGCCAAAAGAAGAATTGTACTCTGTCTGAGGAGACAGGAAAACAGTAGAAGGGAATGCGGTTTGAGGGATACAGGCCCAGGAAAACCAGAAAAAGAGAAAAAGCTGTCAGAGGTAACAGGGAGTACGAACTTGAAACGCTGTGAAGTAAATCGCGTGTGAAACGACAAGAAGTACGGATTTCACCCACTCGCTCTCCACGAAAAGCACGTACAAGGAAATGTTGTTCTACACGTACCTTTTATGCAGGCCCACACGTCCAGCGTCACTTCCGCGTGTACGCGCTAGGGCCATTTCCACCAATTACCCGCTTTGACAGTTGGACATGTCTTTCATTTTTTTAACACGCAACATTTCAAACGTGTGCCATATTCAACGTGCATGTGACTTCATAGACGCGCATATGCTGGTGGCCTTTGGGCCAATGAATGTACAGACGTGTGCTGACGCGCTTATGCTCTAAGGGCCTTTGCTCGAATTACACGCAAACGTGCTGGATTTTCACGTGCAAAATCACTCCGTATCAAGCTGGGCACGCGTTCACACACGGAAGACCACGCTCCTGCCCAGAAGGCCGAATTACTGCCCCCCAGAGCCCTGAGCACGCTCCCACCTGCCATCTGCTGCTGCCTGACTGCCTGCTGCCCATGTGCCCTGCCATTTGGTGCCTGCACATCAGCCAGGGGTGCTGTTGCTGTGACCACCCCTGCTGGAACTAAAGACTCCCGACTGCTTTTCCATCGCCCCACAGCCCAGCCCCAGGACCCAGTTGCCCACCCACTCCTGCCTCTGGGGTTGCCATGTCAGGCGCTGCAAAATCTGGCACCAGTGGCAACCCCCGGCCAAGGAGGCAGAGGGGCACCAGCTTCACTGCCACTGAAGTTGGTGTCCTGGTGGACCATGTCCTGGGGCAGTATGATGCCCTCTTCGGAAGGTTGCGCGCCGACAAGGAAGGACGGACTCGGATCTGGATGGTATCGTGACTGCCATCAACGCGGAGGAAGTGGCAGTCCGCGACTACGAACGTGTCAGGAAGCGCTGGGAGGACTTCAGGTCCAGGACCCTCAACAAGGGTCCACTTGTTGGAAGATCAGATGAGGGTCCTGGAACGCATATCCCCAGCGCTCCACGTCCAGGTCCTTGAGAGGCAGACCCGTCTGGAGTCGAGCGGTAAGTGTACATGCATACTGATTGTAAGCTGTGCATGTGGTGTGCCAGGAGTGTGCAGGTTGAACATGTATTTTTATGTGGGCAAGTAGGGGGGGTGTACAGGGCTGTGAGGGTGACACATGCAAGGGGTCTCATGTGTGACACATGGATGGTGCTTGTGTGTGTGGGCTTGCATGGCACAGGATGTGGAGGAATGATTGTCAGGTGTGACATGGATGTCGATCGGAACACTGCGACAGTTGGCGGAGGTGTACACATGCATGCAAGTTTGGTGGTGTGTGTGCATGTGTAGTGTACTCCCTATGTTGCATGTGATGTGTGGATGACCTTTGGCTGCTCATGCTGTTGTATGTGAATGGATGGTGCTGGCTGTTGCAATATGGCTGTGGTATGGCACATGTATGCAAGTTGAAATGACATGTGTGTTGGGGATTGTGATGCCATGTCTGAGGTTTACCAATGCCACTCATGTATGACTGTCATGTGTGTATGAGTCCATTGGACAGTGCCCTGATGCCTGTGTTTTCTTTCTCCCTGTCTGCAGCGTCAACTGATGAAGAGGGCGGAGAAGGTGCTGTGGAGCACAGCGGCAGGGGTCGCACCACCAGCCGGAGACGCAAGGCCCGGATCCCCTCCCAGGTTCTGATCTCGTCGGGGAGTGAGGAGTCCGGTGCCGTGTCCCAGGCCGCAGCTGCCGAGGGGAGGTCCAAGAGGCGGAGGTTGGAGTTGGACTCCTCGGCAGCAGAAGGGGCAGCTGGGACCCCACAGGGCCCAACGGAGGAAGATGGCATGGAGTCATCCAGGTTGGTGGGGGGTTTGGAGGAGGAGGAGGCCGTGCAAGCGACAGAGGCGGAGTCTGGAGGTGGGGATTCCACTGGTGCTAGTGGTGCAGTGCAGGATCTGGGACAGGAGACAGCACAGGCCGCCGCGGAGGTGCCTGTGTGCAATCCTGTCCCTGCTCCTGTCACTGCATCATCTTGCACCAGCGGGGATGCCTACCTCCAGACACGTTCTCAGGGAGGGGATTGGCTTACAACACCTGGCCTTCCTCTCCCTGTGGATGAGCCTGTCCAGGGTGGGGTGGCGTTGCGTCAACGGGCCATGTGAGCTGACCTGCAGTCTTTTCATGATGAGTCTGCACGTCTTCTCGCACGGCTCGTTGACTGCGTTGACCCACTGGGACAGCTCACCAGGGCTGGATTCCTCAGTTTCCTGGACCTTGTTCCGACCCCCTCCTCCACGGAACCCCCTATGCCCCAGTCGTCCTCCATGCCATCTTCCCACCCATGTGTCACCAGGGTGCCCTGTGGAGCTGCCTCCGACCGTGCGGCCAGGCTGGTGGACAGGAGATCCCTGCCACAGTCGGGAGTCGGACGTCCAGTAAGGGTGGCCACATCAACGACTACACCCCAGCTGGAGGAGGATTTGCAGGCACCATCGGACAGGGCACATGGACAGCAGCAGCTGCAGCAGCAGGAGGCTGTAGGTGGGAGCCACGATAGCTCAGGGCCTTCAACATCGGAGGGGCAGGCATCGGCCAGAGGGCAGGAGGACCCTGGATGGGAAGTGTCTTCCGTGTAGCAGCGGTTGGGCCACGCCATAGATGCGGAGCGGCGGCGGGCGGAAGAGGCGCGGCTCCGGATGGTCAGGGCAGAGAACTTCATGCGGAGGGCCCTGAGGCGGGCCGAGTGCCTCGAGGCAATCCGGAGGGAGTTGGAGGTGAACATGTCGGCGTCCCTGCGGAGCCTCGGGGCCATGGAACAGGACCGCCTCCAGGACATAGACAAGGAGTTCGATGATGCCCTGGCCCAGAACATCACTAAGTGAGCCGCTGGACTGGCCCGCCGCCATTGTATATAGTTATTTAGTGATAGGTTTCCTTTATAGTTTATTTTTATTTGGAGTCGACGGACACTGCTCCACCTTTTGTATATAGTCCCACCATTTTAGATAGGTTTTTTGGTAGGTTTCATTTCTTCTGTTGGGATGATGGACCCTGAATACTTTGTACATAGTTGGACTTTGGATTTGGACATTTCTTTTACTATGAATATTTTTTCCCATGGAGCAATGGTTTTCTATTTCTTTTTTCCCTTCATTTCCTTTTTATGGAGTTGAACTTTGGAAGAAATTTTTTTGGATTATCATTTATTGATTTTAATTTGAAAAGGGACAGCCAGCTTAATTTTGTTTTTTTTTACTTGTGTATTTTGTTTAATTTTGTTTGCCATTACTGTTGTTATTAATACATTATTTGGATTTTTTCATTCTTCAATGTGTGGTTTCATTTCATTGTTTTCATGCATGTCATGATATGGGTTTTCAGGTTCACTTGCAACCATTGTGTGTGTGTGAGACACATGTGTTGATTTACATTGTTTCCATTGGAGTAGTATCATGGGCGCATGGTTGTGTCTTTGGGCTGTGGTGGCTGGCCATGAGGCCCATGCTTGAGGATTGTCAGGGCCTGTGGGCAGGGGGACATGAGAGGGGGCCTGGTGGAGGCTGCCCATGGTGGCTGGGGGGTGGGGGTGATAGGGGAACATGAGTGGGGGCCTGGTGGGGGCTGCCCATGGTGGCTGGTGGGTGGGGGTGGTGGGAGACATGAGTGGGGGCCTGGTGGAGGCTGCCCATGGTGGCTGGGGGGTGGGGGTGGGTGGGAGACATGAGTGGGGGCCTGGTGGGGGCTGCCCATGGTGGCTGGGGAGTGGGGGGGGTGGTAGACATGGGTGAGAGCCTGGTGGGGCTGCCCATGGTGGCTGGGGGGTGGGGTGGTTGTAGACATGGGTGGGAGCCTGGTGGGGGCTGCCCATGGTGGCTGGGGAGTGGGGGTGATAGGGGACATGAGTGGGGGCCTGGTGGGGGCTGCCCATGGTGGCTGGTGGGTGGGGGTGGTGGGAGACATGAGTGGGGGCCTGTTGGAGGCTGCCCATGGTGGCTGGGGGGTGGGGGTGGGTGGGAGACATGAGTGGGGGCCTGGTGGAGGCTGCCCATGGTGGCTGGGGGTGGAGGTGGTGGGAGACATGAGTGGGGGCCTGGTGGAGGCTGCCCCTGCACTGCTGGGGGGTGGGAATGATAGGGGACATGGGTGGGGGCCTGGTGGGGGCTGCCCATGGTGGCTGGGGGGTGGGGGGGTGGCAGACATGGGTGGGAGCCTGGTGGGGGCTGCCCATGGTGGCTGGGGGTGGGAGGGGGGTGGTAGACATGGGTGGGAGCCTGGTGGGGGCTGCCCATGGTGGCTGGGGGGTGGGGGTGATAGGGGACATGGGTGGGGGCCTGGTGGGGGCTGCCCATGGTGGCTGGTGGGTGGGGGTGGTGGGAGACATGAGTGGGGGCCTGGTGCAGGCTGCCCATGGTGGCTGGGCGGTGGGGGTGGGTGTTAGATATGCGTGGGGGCCTGGTGGAGGCTGCCCATGGTGGCTGGGGGGTGGGGGTGGTGGGAGACATGAGTGGGGGCCTGGTGGAGGCTGCCCCTGCACTGCTGGGGGGTGGGGGTGATAGGGGACATGAGTGGGGGTCTGGTGGGGGCTGCCCATGGTGGCTGGGGGGTGGGGGTGGTGGGGACATGGGTGGGGGCCTGGTGGAGGGTGCCCCACACTGCTGGGGGCGTGGGGGTGGTGGGAGACATGAGTGGGGGCCTGGTGGAGGCTGCACAAGGTGGCTGGGGGGTGGGGGTGGGTGGGAGACATGAGTGGGGGCCTGGTGGGGGCTGTCCATGTTGGCTGGGGGGTGGGGGTGATAGGGGACATGAGTGGGGGCCTGGTGGAGGCTGCCCATGGTGGATGGGGGGTGGGGGTGGTGGGAGACATGGGTGGGGGCCTGGTGGAGGGTGCCCCACACTTCTGGGGGGTGGGGGTAGTGGGAGACATGAGTGGGGGCCTGGTGGAGGCTGCCCATGGTGGCTGGGGGGTGGGGGCAGTGGTAGACATGAGTGAGGGCCTGGTGGAGGCTGCCCATGGTGGCTGGGGGGTGGGGGTGATAGGGGACATGAGTGGGGGCCTGGTGGAGGCTGCCCATGGTGGCTGGGGGGTGGGGGTGATAGGGGACATGAGTGGGGGCCTGGTGGGGGCTGCCCATGGTGGCTGGGGGGTGGGGTGATAGGGGACATGAGTGGGGGCCTGGTGGGGGCTGCCCATGGTGGATGGGGGGTGGGGGTGATAGGGGACATGAGTGGGGGCCTGGTGGAGGCTGCCCATGGTGGCTGGGGGGTGGGGGTGGTGGGAGACATGGGTGGGGGCCTGGTGGAGGGTGCCCCACACTACTGGGGGGTGGGGGTGGTGGGAGACATGAGTGGGGGCCTGGTGGAGGCTGCCCATGGTGGCTGGGGGTGGGGGTGGTGGGAGACATGAGTGGGGGCCTGGTGGAGGCTGCCCCTGCACTGCTGGGGGGTGGGGGTGATAGGGGACATGAGTGGCGGCCTGGTGGGGGATGCCCATGGTGGCTGGGGGGTGGGGGTGGTGGGAGACATGGGTGGGGGCCTGGTGGAGGGTGCCCCACACTGCTGGGGGGTGGGGGTGGTGGGAGACATGAGTGGGGGCCTGGTGGAGGCTGCCCATTGTGGCTGGGGGGTGGGGTGGGTGGGAGACATGAGTGGGGGCCTGGTGGAGGCTGCCCATGGTGGCTGGGGGTGGGGGTGGGTGGGAGACAGGAGTGGGGGCCAGTTGGGGGCTGCTCATGGTGGCTGGGGGGTGGGGGTGGGTGGGAGACATGAGTGGGGGCCTCGTGGGGGCTGCCCATGGTGGCTGGGGGGTGGGGGTGGTGGGAGACATGGGTGGGGGCCTGGTGGAGGGTGCCCCACACTGCTGGGGGGGGGTGGGGGGTGGGAGACATGAGCAGATGTGCAGGGTAGTCCCCTGTTTTTTGGGCTGCCTGCAGGGGCCGTGGAGGGTGTACAGGGAACACCTGTGAGGACCCACCCAGCCTAATCGCGTGTGATTATTCCCGTGCACCCCTGTAATACACGTACCCAGCAAAATCGCGTGTGATAATTCCTGCGCACCCCTGTAATACACGTACCCAGCCAAATCGCGTGTGATTATTCCCGCGCACCCCTGTAATACACGTACCCTGGCTAATCACGTGTAAAACTTCACGCGTACCCCTGTCATACACGTACCCAGACAAATCGCGTGTGAAAATTCCCGCGTACCCCTGTCATACACGTACCCTGGCTAATCGCATGTAAAACTTCCCGCGTACCCCTGATATGGACGTTACCCGCTTTGCGTTCCTTGTTTGGCAGCCCTGTAAACAGGTCCAGGGTTAGCGCAGCCCTTTGCGATGATTTAGCGATTTTGATGGCTTTTCCTTGCACGAGGGCGTTCTTGGGGGCGTTACTGGCGCTGCTGCAGGGTCGCTGCGATACTCTGCGCCGCGGCTGGTTTGGGAGCCTGAAATCCATGAATACGCTGTGCGCGGAAATCGGTTTTGGCGCACGCGCCTGGCGCAGACAATCGCACGCGGACACTCTGCGCCAGCCGCTTGCGACACTTTTCTGCGAAATTCTATGAATTACCCTGATGGTTTTTTGTGGGCGAAGAGAACAAGTCAAACATTATAGGCATATGTTTGTTTTGAAGCCAGGGGAAAGGATGCCAAAACATTCTTGGCCACACCTTGTTTTTGTTGTTGGGATACAATCACACCAAGGCAGTTTGAGTGACGTTTTTATTTTATAGTAGGATTAGAGAGAGTGCCAAAACATTCTTGGGCACAGGTTCATTGAATAGACAACGAATAGACAAAGAAGAGAATGCCAAATCATTCTTGGGTGCATGTTATTTTTGTGAGAGGGGAAGAGAACAGGCCAACATGTTATTAAGCATATGTTCATTGTGTAGGTGACAGAGAGCAAGTAAAAAGTATTCTTAGGCACACTTTATTTTTGAAGTTGCAGAATATCACTCCATATTATTCATATGAGCGCAAACATGCCAAAGTAGTCACACATTAATTGTTTAGAAAGAGGAGTGAGCACAATCGTTCTTATGCACACATTAGATGTATAGCTGGTGGTTTGCATGCTAATGCATCCTTAGGGGTATGTTAATTTTAGTATCTGAGGAGAGAGGACAGCAACGCATCCGTAGGTGAACATCTTAGTAGATGTGTAGAGGAGCATGCCAAAACATAATTTGTGTAGGTGGGTAGAGAAACCATTTTTAGTCACATATTAATGTTAGTGGTGGAACACATTCAATATTTAGGCATATCAGAGCAGGCCAAACATTTGTAGGCACGCATCATTGTTGTAGGCATGAAATAGAGAACACCAAACATTTTAGTCACATGTTCATGTTATATGAGTAGGAAACAGAGCATCAAATCTTCCTTCAATGTATAAGTGATGGAGAGCATGCCAAAACATTCTTAGGTGCATGTCATTTATGTAGATGAGTAAGCGATCATACCAAAGCATTCTTTTTTTTTTATAACAAATTTTATTGGGTTTTGAAAACAAACAAACAAACAACACAAGCACACTGCCGATAAAGGTCATTGACTGTTTCCCACCCTCGTTCCTTACAACATTTTGAATCTGAGTTTACTTGCCCCTCTGCAGGAGCTACATTGTCATCCCGGTTCGGTGGTTGGTCTGGAGGGGGTCTCTGGCCAGAGGATTGCCAGGGTGCGCAGGTCTGTTTCTTCGATTCGGTCTCCAGTTGCCATCTATGTGTAGTTCCGCCCATCTCCATGCCTCTTTAGGGTCGGTGAAGTGGACCGTTGTTCCTTTATGGAAGATTTTCAGTTTTGCTGGGAAGATTAGACCGTATTTAACGTTCAGAGAGCGCAGCTGTTTCTTGATTTGCTCAAATGATTGCCTTGCCTTTTGCACTTCTCTTGTATAATCTGGAAAGAGGGCAATTCTGGAGCCATTGTGGGTTATCGTGCCCCTCGTGCGTGCCATTTGCAGCAATGCGTCCCGGTCCCTGTAGTTTAGAAACCTTGCCACTACCGTGCGTGGCGGGGACCCAGGCGGAGGACGTCCGGTTGACACTCGGTGAGCCCGTTCTATTGAGAAGAATTTGGAAAAACTCTTTTTGTCCAACAGGTCGATAAGCCACTGCTCCAGGAACAGTTCCATGCAGTCACCTTCGGCCTTCTCGGGCAAGCCTAGGATGCGTACATTGTTCCGTCTCGATCTGCCCTCTCCTTCGTCTACTCTCGCTTCCAGTACCTTTAGGCAGGCTGTAGTTCTATGCAGCTGCTGCTCCAGGTTCCTCCGTCCATCCTCCGTCCCAGATATGCGCTGCTCGGCTTCACCGGTGTGGGAAGTTAACTTTTGAAGGTCATTACGTAGTAGCGAGACATCCACACTTATTCCATCTATTTTTTGTTCCATGGAGGCCCGGTAATCGGTGATCGCCGCCATAATGTCTTTCAGAGATATTGCTTCTCTTTCTTCTTCCATTGCTCCACCGGCACATTTGTTGCGGCAGTGGTGAATTGGTCAATTTTGCTCTGAGTTCCCATTTTTTTGGATTTTTCTTTTCCCATGTCAGAGGTCTTTGAGTGCGATCAGTGATTTTAGCCCCGCTCTTGCCCGGATAGGTATTCTGTGCTTTGTTGTCGCCTATTACCAGCGAGTCATACTGTATTGCTGCTTTACACGGGAGTCCCTGCGTATCATGTGCTGCCAATGTGTCCGGCATCCGATGGGTTATAATCACCTTCACCTCTGTGGGGGATGTCGTAGGCTACGGTAAGGTTTATTCCAGTGCCTTATTTCCCTCCTCAGGGGCATTCGATTTTGGAGACTCTTGCAGTCGGGTGTGCACTGAGGGCCAGTTAGGGCTTGGCACGGGGGTAAGCGCAGGTTTGAGGCGCTTCCAGTCCTTCCTTGTATAGGCTCCCCACCTACTATTGTGCGGTGGTGCAGCCGTGCGCCGCGTTTAGGGTATTTGTATGAATCAGCCTGATTGCCGTGCCCGCTGCCGGAGGCGCATCCGCCTCCACCTGTGCCTCCTCCCCCGGCTTAGGCTGGTGTGCGAGGGAATTTCATCTGTGATCGCGGCCCCTTCCACTGGGATTGTCTTTGTGTGCGCCCACTTCAGGCACGACACCCTCTCTCCCCCCGAGTGCCTGGCGGGTGAGTGGGGAGCGCACCACTCCGCTCAGCGGGACGGGCGCCGGGTCGGAGGCGAGGCGGCATGTCTTTCCCAGTCGGCCTCCGCGCAGTATGTTACTGACCGCCTGCACCCACCTCATGTTGGCAGGTGATTTAAGCAGGATGTATGTAGCGGGCCCGGGAGCTCGAAGGCTCATGTCCGCATCGTTCCGTAGCTGGCCACGCCCCATACCAAAGCATTCTTAATCACATGTCCCTTTTCTAGGTGGAGGGGAGCATGCAAAACCTTCTTGTACACTTACTAATTTTATTGGCAGAAGAGAGAATGCACTAAAATTGCTAGGTGCATGCAATTTTTGTAGGTGTGACACATACGCTCCAAAGCATTCTTAGGCACACATTCATTTTATAGGTGAAATAGACCACTCAGAGCATTCTTAGCTTCTTTAAAAACAATTTATG
Source organism: Ambystoma mexicanum (assembly GCF_040938575.1). Classification (NCBI taxonomy): domain Eukaryota; kingdom Metazoa; phylum Chordata; class Amphibia; order Caudata; family Ambystomatidae; genus Ambystoma; species Ambystoma mexicanum. Next base: position 941,799,313 of record NC_090936.1, on the reverse strand, counting down.
TGGGTAGGAAAACACAGAAAAGAATTCTTAGTCACACCTTTTTATAGGTGTAGGAGAGAGCAAGCCAACAATATGAAGCCCAATTTCATGTTATATTCGAAGGAGAACATGCACAAAATATTTAGGCTCTTGTCATTTTAGGAGGCTGAGAAGAGAATATGCCAATGCATTCTTGGGGATGTGTTTATTTTGTAGGTCAATGAAAACATGACGCAATCTTGTTGACAAATCAATTTTTTGAAGGTGGGAAATGACTATGTCAATTCAATCTTTGCTACTTATTCTTGTAACAGAAGATGGGGGCATGGTTAAACATTCTTAGGCACATGCTATTTTTGTTGGAGGGAAAGAAATCAGGCCAATGCATTCTGATGCATACGTTTATTTTGAAGGTGTGAAAAATCATGTCAAAAGCATTGTTGGGCACATGCCGTGCCTGTAGGTGGAAGAAAGCACACTAAAGCATTCTTGTTTTCATTTACATTTTATAGATAGGGGAAGTATGCCAAAGCATTCTTAGGAACACTTTACTTTTGTAGGTAGAGGAATGCACACAGATGCCAACACATTCACACATTCCTTTTATAGGTGGAGAAGGGAGCATGCCAAACACTCTTATGCATACATTTATTTAATAGGGGAAGGAGAGCATGCCAATTAATTCTTAGGTGAACATACACTTGAGGGCCAGAGAAGAGAGAATGTCCAAACACGTGCAGGTGTACGTTATTTAATAGAGACATGAGAACATGTCAAAACCTTCTTATGTGCATGCTCCACTTTATAGGCAGTTCAGAGAAAGCCAAAACATTCTTCGGTGCACTTTATTAGTGTAGGCAAGGGCCAAAACACATCACAGCTTTCTAAGTCTAAGTTTTATTTAATAGGGGGAGGAGAGAGCATGCCAACACATTCTTAGTTGCATGCCACTGTTGGATACTTGGAAGAAAAACATCATTTTATAGGCAGAGAACAGCATTAGGTACACATCATGTTCTTTAAAATTAGGACAAGCATGCCAAAGCATTCTTAGTCACATGTTCATTTTAGGGCCAGAGTAGACAGCACGCCGACATATTCTTAGGTGCTTTTCGTTTTGTAGGTGGAGGTAGAGGAGAGCAAACTAAGGCATTCTCTGGCACATGTCATACTTGTATGTGGGGATAGAACACACCAAATCATTCTTAGTCACACTTTGATTTTAAAGGCAGAGGAGAGAATATGCCAATACTTAGGCATGCATTAATTTTGTAGTTGGAGCAGAGTATTCCAAAGTATTCATAATTACATGTTCATTTCATAGGTGGAGGAGAGATCAGACTAAAGCTTTCTTAGAAGCACATTATTTTTGTAGGTAGGAATAGAATATGCCAAAACATGCTTAGTCACATTTTATAGGTGTTCGACAGCATGGCAAAACATTCTTGGGTGTATGATATTTTTGTAGGTGGGAAGAGAACACACCAAAGCATTCTTAGTCACACATTCATTCTATAGGCAGAGAAGAGAGGGCACACCAATAGATTCTTAATAATGGATTTATTTTGTCAGTGAAGGAAAGCACACCAAATCATTGTTACATACACATCATTTTAGTAGCCGAGGAAGAGAGCCTGCAAAAGCATTTTTTGTCACACTTAATTTTATAAGGGGAAGACAGCGCACCAAAACAGACTTTTGTACATGTCAATTTAGTATGTGAGTAAGAGCATGCCAAAGCATTCTCAATCACAGTCCACATTCACGGTACAGCAGTAGAGCACAACAAAGCTGTTTTGTAATCTACTTATTGTAATAAAGTCTATATATATTATGTATTTAGTGGTTCATATTTGCAGACAGTCACATCAACGCTGCTGTAAACTCTATCAATAGAACCTACAGAGCATGGACAGCAAAGTTCACTAAGAAGACCAAAAGAATGAGTAAACAAAGTCGAGGCCCATGTCAGCAGTCAGAAAAGGCTGGTGTGTGAAGATATTTCACATTTGAAAAGCAACAAACACATATGTTCACTTGCGGTTTATGCAACACCTGTGTGAGGGAATCTGACAAGCAATTTGACCACCTCTTCATGTTGGCCCACATAAGATGACATCTTTGACAAGTGGTCTTTGAGCTGTCGGGCAACTATGCCCAGGATTCTGAGTTGCTAAATGAAGTGTTCTCATTAATACAGCCCTGGATGCTTTCCAACTCCCTGACTCTAAATGATGATAAAACTGAGATTCTGGTGGTGGCTACTGGCCAGTGACTTGCTAAACTATATGTCTCCTATAAAAGCTTCAACATTGCCAATAAACAGATAGTGGTTTCTGATTGTGTAAAGACATTAGGCATCCACTTAGATTCAGAACTTAACATGAAGGGCCACGTATCTCACATTTGCTCTTCATGTGGCTACCTGGTTAGGCTATTGAATCAAATCAGACCCTTTCCCACTTTAGAGAACAGATCCCGTCTTGCCTCTGCCTTGGTGAATTTAAGGCTCAATTACTGTAACAGCCTGCTTGCAGTGACAACACAGATCAATATTCAGTACCTGGAAACGGCCAAAAATGGTGAGGTACGTGCGATCAGTGGGCTACCTGGACATGATCATGTTACAGACTCCAGAAGGGACCTGCACTGACTGCGTGTTAGACAAAGGATGGTGACAAGGTTGTTGCACTAGCATATAACTGGCTGTTCAACCAATACCTGGCACTCTTGACCCACCACATAGCTGCTCTCTGCCCCAATTTTCAGTGGAACTGGATGACACATAGCTCATGTTCAGGCTACCATCGGCCTCCTCCTCTCTTCACTCATGTCTGACTGTCTGTCTGCTATCCAGGAGAGGTGTGCTGCCAATGACCTCTGCCTTAATGCCAGTAAGACTGAGTTTCTCCTCATTAGCACACCCGCTCCCTCCTTTCCTGTAGCTCTCTGGCCGGCCTCTCTTGGCCCCCTTCCTGCTCCCACCTGCAAGGCAAAATATCTCAGGGTCATCTTCGACTCTACACTCTCCTTCTCTCCTCACATCTTTTACGTCTCTAAGAAGTCACACTACCAGCTACACCTCTTCAGAGGTGTATTCTTCCTTTCCTCTCCTTCCCCCAGAAGCTCACTGTCTCTAGAGCTCTGGTTCTCTCCAAGCTGGACTATTGCAACAGCCTCTTTCTAAATATGCCTGCTTCTACTCTTTGCCCTCTGCAACTTATCCAGAACAGGACTGCGAGACTTGTCCTTGGCCTCAAGCCCATGGATCATATCTCTCTGGGACTGAAATCTCTGCACTGGCTCCCAACGGCTGCAAGGATTAAGTTCAATACCCTCTGCATCGTCCCCGAGGCCTTCTGGGGCCTGAGCCTCAATACCTTCAACTCTCTCTTCCTAAATACCTTCCTTATCAAGCTCTTCGCTCATCTGCCTCCAATTCCCTCAGGGTCAGTTGCTTCTCAAAGCAACAAGTTGGTGGTAGATCTCTTTCTTCGGCTGGGTCCTCCCTCTGGAACAGCCTCCCTGCCTCCCTGAAACTTGAGGAGAATCATCTTCGGTTCCGGAAGCACCTCAAAACCTTTCTCTTTGCGTCCGCTTTTTCTCCTCCCCTCCCTTGCTGATTTCCTGGCTGATACTGATACTACACTGGTTACCTGGCCACCCTCTGATCTCGGGCCCAGGTCCACTCCCCCGCTGGTCACACTCCTGCACTGCCTTCCTGGCAACCCCAGCACATGGTAACTGTTTTCTGTATCCCTACGGTCCCACTTCCAGCACTTGACACCTGACGTCTGCACTTACCCTTTCACTTGCCACCTGCTGGCTGTACTTTTACTTATTGTTTAATATTGTCTTATCCCATGTACTGCACTGTCCTCTCCCCCTTCCCACCCGCACTTCTCCTCCTTCCCCTGCCCATGCACTTGTCGATCTATATGCCACCTGGCCGAGTGGGATCGTTGTCTGTCTTCCCTCTGTTCCCCTACCCTCGCCTCGTTGCGCCTCGAAACACTTGTGTATAGGCGCGTTATAATTGCCATATCACATAATATTATATCCGTGTTGGACACTTACTGCACCCGTGTATCTGTCAAAACAAGTAACCATTGATCTACCATCTCGCTCTCTTTGGTCCGATGATGGGCATACATTAAAAAAACCTTGTTTCAAACTTGCTAAATTCAGTGGTAGCATCTTCCCAGTACAGGCCACCAGAGAATGGAATATTCTCCCACTGACAATGACAGCTGCCACATCTCTGTCCACCTTTAAGGGGATGGTCAAAACGTATCAATCAGTAATTGCTTTCTGTCCTTCTGATATCCTGTGTCCTCCTCCTGTTTTTCCGTCTTGTTCTATCCATTATTTGTGCACTCTGAGGCCCAAGGGCATGTGGCACGTAACAACAAACAAAATAAATAAATACAATTTTTGGCAAAAATAAAATGTAACAGGCCACTCTACTACTACAGGCAATGGACACTTAAGCACCACCATTGTGCACTATTAAAACAAAGAAGTCTTTTGGAACACTATTTTTACCAGAGCATGCTGACAACTTTCTTCCACTCAATGCATCAGACTATGGTTCCTTGTGCTTTTGAAAGTGTTTTGAAATATCACATAAAATATTTAAAGTATTTTTTCCTCAATGACACTCTTGCTGCAATGTTGCAATGATGTGCGGCCCTATTTCTTTGTGGAAATTCGAGACTTCAGAAGGCTTCTTGGCTTGGTTGATTCCCGCTGAACAAATTCTTGGCACTGATTCATGCACACAGCAGACTGCACCACTCTGAGGATAAGAAAGTTCACATGACAATGGACATGTGCTATAAGCACAGATTTAAATCCCATCAACAGGCACTGGTGCATACGGCCCCATATCTTACCGAATCAAATACCATGAGAGCAGCTACGGAATGCTATTTTCCAGCAGGCCACCTGTTGTATGGAAGGGTCTGAGAACAAATCCTACAGATTAGTTGATCTCTGGGAGAATGCAAACGTGGTTGTTGAACGCTGGTTCACTCCCTGAGGACTAAACGTAGGATTTGACAGTAACTGTAATGATACAACTGGCCTAAGGTTAGGTGAAACCATGAACATGCACTGCATTGCCCAGATCCTCCATTTTATGGTAAGCCAATTAATGAGCTGTTACCAACCACTAGATGAGATGGTTAGAGTGGCCGAGATAATCGTTGCACACTTTACACACTCAATAGGTGCCTTAAATGTGCAAGTAAATCTGCAGTTGCCTCATCCGCTCCCTTACTACTAGTGTAAAATTGCAAAGCCACCAACCTTGTCAGCCTCTCCGTCGCTGGTGCCCTTGCCACACACTGCAGTTGTATCTGCAGCTTCCCTGCGCCCAGCAGCCTCTCCTCCACTGGCTCCCTTGCCTTCTACTACTATACTAGCTCCCTTACCTTCTCTACTTTTGAATCCACTGCCTTCTCTTGCCTCTACCTCTCTGGCACATGCAGCCATTATTGGTGGGGGGGGGGTCTGTGTCCTGCACCACCCATCCCCCATAAGTCTCTCAAAAATTGACATTTTCTCCACGTTGCCATTCTCAACTCTCGCTCTGCAGTCAAACACTCTTGTGAGATCTGCCACCTCCTTGAACACCTGGATCTAGATGTTCTTGCTCTCACCGAGACCTGGTTTAAGGACAGCTCTGTCACAGGTTTTGACACACTTCTCCCTGAATGCTACAAGATCCTCTCTGAGTGCAGGCTTACCAGGCCAGGAGAGGGTGTTGCCCTGATATATCCTGAGTGGATCCCTGTTTCTACCATTCCCACTCAGGCTTACTCCTCCTCGAATGCCTGGGCTGCAGGCTCTCTCTCTCCCCTGTCTCCTCTCTTACTCTGGGCACCTTCTATCGGCTTCCAGGCCATCCAACCCTCTTCCTCTTGGAATGGGCTGATGTGGCATCCTCTCTCTTGTCCTCATCATCCCAACTTCTCCTACTTGGGAATCTTAACATCCATCTTGACTCTCCTGACTCTTCAGGAGCTTTCCGCAACCTATGTGACTCGTTATCTCTATACTTTCTACCCTCTGGGCCGACACACACTGCTAGCAACACCTTGGATGCTTTCCTCTCCACAGGCATCCCTCTCTCTATCCCTCTCACTACTACACTCTCATGGACAGATCATTCTCTTCTTTCCTCTCACCTGAAGCTCTCTTCTCCTTTACCACTGGCACACCCTGCACTGCTTCCCATCTGCAAGGTCTTCCGACCCATGAAAAAAGGCTCAGTAGCTGCCTTTGCCTCCACCTACTCCCCTCAACCTACTATTTCGGCTGACTCCCATTCGGACACAGCCCTCTCCAAGTTTCACCTTTCCATCACAAACACTATCAACATTCTTTCCCCTATCATGAAGGTCCGACTGAAGCCTTCCAAAAAGTGCAACTCTTGGTACAACTCTGATCTAGCTGACCTTAAACGTAAGTGCAGGGCAGCAGAGCGGAAATGGGGATCTTAAGGTGCACCCTCTGATAAGGTGGCCTGCCGCCTCCTGCAAAGGCAATATAGACTCCGCATCTGGCACAAGAGTAGTGTCCATATTCAAGCCAGTATCTCTGCGCCCATCAACAATTTGTCAGAATATCTGTAATTAGATGGCCAACCCTACTGCAGCCTTATCCTCTATTGCACCTACCCGTGCCATTTGTGGGGCTCTGGCGGCACACTTCACCGCCAAAACACAGAACATCCTTTCCTCTCTCTCCACTGCACCCACTAGTGCACCATCATCTTCTGTGGCCTCCTCGGCCACCCCCTCCACGCCGCTTCTTCACTCCTCCTTCCCTCCTGTCACACCCGATGAGGTTTCTAGGCAAGTCTGGTCTATGAAAGCTTTTTCCAAACAGGTGGACCCTTGCCCTCCAAAACATCAAGGACAACATCGACTCCGTAGCTGCAGCCTAAGCAGACCAATGCCACCTTTCCTTTGCCACTGGAGTCTTCCCCACTTCTCTGAAGAACTCTCTTGTGCACCCTTTGCTCATAAAACCCTTTACCGACCTTTCCATTATGGCTAACTATCACCCGATCTCCATCACCAATTTCCTGGGCAAACTCCTGGAGAAGCTGGCTATCTCTCAACTAACCATCAACTGCTCTTCTGAACATCCATGAAAACCTGCTCTCAAACCTTGATTCCAACTCACCATCTGTCCTCCTTCTGCTTGACCTCTTCTCTGCTTTTGATACAGTTAACCACAACATCCTTACCTCCTGTCTCTGTGATACCCTGGGCATCACTGATCAGGCTCTGGCGTGGCTCATGGCTTTTCTCTTGGACCGTCCCTCCAGGTAGAATCTGGGTCCTTTCTCTCCTCTATCACCCTCTCTACTTGTGGTGTCCCCCCAGGGTTCTAATCTATCCCCCTGGTTTTTCAATATCTACATGGCCCCTTTGGATGGCCCATTTTGCCCACAAAATCTCTACTTACTCCTCTAACTTTCTGTGCTATGTGGATGACACACAGCTCTCTTTCCGGCTGCCCTAAACCCCTTCCTCCACCTTGCTCATTCCTGACTGTCTGCAATTCAGTCCTGGTGTGCTGCTAACGACCTCTGCCTCAATGCCAGCAAGACAGAGATAGTCCTCACTGGGACACCTGCTCCCACTTTCTCACTCTCATTCTGGCCAGCCTCCCTTGGTCTTGCACTCCCACCCACCTGTGTACCAAAAAACCTGGGGGTCATCTCCGACAGTACTTTCTCCTTCTACTCTCACATCTCAGACATGTCCAAAAGTTCCACTACTAGCTGCACCTCCTCAGAGATATTCTGCCTTTTTTCACCTTTCCCCAGAGGCTCACTTTCTCCAGAGCCCTGGTTCGCTCTAGACTTGACAATTACAATAGTATCTTTCTCAATCTCCCTATCACTACTCTCCGACCTCTTCAACTCATCCAGAACAGAACCACAAGACTTATCCTTAGCCTCAAGCCCAGGGACTGCTTCTCAACAGCACTGACATCTCTCCATTGGCTCCGCGTGGCTGCAAGAATCAAGTTGAAGACTCTCTGCATAGTCCATAAGGCTTTGCTGGGGCCTGGGCCCCTACTATCTACAATGCTCTCTTCTCAAATACTCTCCTTCTAGAGCCCTTCGCTCAGCCTCCTCCAACTCCCTATGGGTGAGCCGTTTCACCAAACAGAGATTTGGGGTAGATCCCTATCCTCTACAGGTGCCTCCCCCTAGAACAGGCTCACTACTTTTCTTCATCTTGAGCCAGACCTCCTGAAGTTCTGGAAACTCCTCAAGACTTCCCTCTTATCTTCCTCTTTCTCTCTCCCTCTCCCCTGCTAACCCCTCTCTTTTCTGCCTGTTTCCGTCACTCCTTCTCATCCCCCCTGCACAGTTAGCTGCCTGGTTGCCTGGTGCACCTCCAAAACCTCACAGGTTCCAGGGTCCCCTACCAGTCCTGCAATTGCCTCCGGGCCTCTGCACTTGTCCCTGGGATACTGTAATATGCCCCATGATCATGGAAACTACTCTGCACTTAACCCAGCACTAGCTGGACTGGGTGCACTTACTCAACCTTGAATGTTCTAGTCCCAGAAAGTCTGTCTGTCCTATTCCTCCCACATGTTTCCCCCCTAGTCTTGGTCATGCTTGAAATAATCATTCATAGGCACATTGGATGACCAACCTCCAAGCAATCTGAATTGTTTTCCAGGCCAGCACTGTAGTTCATGTAGTTCATGTTCTGTTTGTTCCCCCCACCCACTTTTTCTTATTTTCTCCCCTCACCCTTTGTCAAGCACTTCACTAGTAGATATGCCCCTGTGCCTAATATGCTAGTTATTGTTGTTAGTTAATTTGGAACCTTCAAGGCCTAAGAATGACAACTGTTATCCGTTGTTCCCCTCCCACCTTGAAGCGCTATGAAGCACTTCACTTGTGAATATGTGCTATTCAAATGAACAATTACAATTACAATTTCAACTCAGTAGAATTCACCCTCCATTTCCTGTACAGTGTGCAATAACAGCACAATGCTGTGACTGACTATTGCAATACCCATAGCCAGCAACCAGTGGGTGCCTAATTAACACCTACACTGTGGAAAATGTTGGAAAACGTTTGCTCTTTACTGCAGCCTTTTGAAGAGGCCATCCAAATATTCAGTATATCACACATTAAGATTTTTGCCACTGATGTATCTATTGGAATAACAACTATCGCACACATTAAAGGACCATGATATGTCTGGAAAGTAAGAAACAGGAAAAATATCCATGGAACTGTTTTCAAGCTTCTGAAAGGATGAGTGTGTTTTTGTCTTAAAGCGGATTAAGAATATATACTCGCATCTTTTCATGCCCCACATTTTAAAGTCAAGGTGGCAAAGTTCATATAAAATGTGTGTGAGAGAACAAGATTGAGGATAACAGACGGGTTGTGAGTAACAAGAGAGCAGAGCATGCTAACCATGTGCAAGGATGCACTAAAGAGATGCCTAAAGGCCTGGATGAAACCAGCAGAGGGAGCAACAGGTCAGAGAACAACAGCCTATTTGTTTAGCCCTCCACTGCAAACTAGGTTAATGGACTGTGCACAATCCTCAATGTGGGGCAGTAATTCATGGGCACCACAATGAGGTTTTTAGCAGAAAAAAAGTATAAGAGAATGTGGCACACAGCGCTAATGCAGTCAAGCTTGCTTTATACATCGCAGTCCAGAGAAATAAGTAGGCCGATAGAAGACCAGATGGTCGATATCTTGTTCTCGGCACATGACAACTGTGTAGTGATGATGATCCTCTAGAAATCTGGCTTGGAAAGTGAGAAGTGGCCAAACCGTCCTGGAGCTAGGATGCGGTGTGAATGGGTATTTTGCCTGGCTCTGGCTATTTTCTCATACTATAGGAGATACCTCAAGGACACACATAGGAAAGAGCCTACAATAATACATTTTAATCAGCAGCATTATGGATGGATTATCAGAATAAGTCATTTGGATTTCATGATGGTAACGTTTAATTTGTCATTCCATTACAGTTGTAGATCCTCTTAAAGTAACATTTTTGTTACACTAGATTTCTCCTTCCGTTGAGGTTTACTTAAAGTTGAGATTTACACAAGTTAAAGTTTACTTAAGTTCACATTAAGCTTACCTTTCCTGACCAATCATTTCCTTCTTCGACATTGAGCACAGTAAACACTGAAATTGCACTCAGTGTAGGTTTGCTTCAATGAAGGGCCAGCCACCACCCAGACACATGGTCAAATGTACCCCAATATGCCAGAGCTCCAGCCTACATGAGGATTCCTCATCCCAGGTGGTTTTGCCTCAGTCTATTTGTCTCTAGTTAACAACGATGCATAATTCCTGACTTCTTCTTTATTCAGCCCAGTTTATGCTGACCGTGTACTCCATCACATTGCAAAATTCTGCTCCAATTTCAATGTTATGCGGATGACACTCAGCAATCTGCCAGGCTCCCCTTAGCCACCCCTGCTTCTTCTCTCATACCAGACTCACTGGCCGCAATTCAGGAATGGTTTACTGCCAATGACCTCTGCCTTATTGCCAATAAAACTGTGATCCTCCTCATTGGGACACCCGCTCCCTCATTTCCTCTCCCTCTCTGGAAACCCACTCTTGGCCCTCTTCCTGCTCCTTCCTGTTAGTCTCAGAACCTTGGTGTCATCTTCGACTCCACCCTCTCCTTCTCTCCTCACATCTCTGACATCTCTATGAAGTCAAACTATCAGCTGCACCTCCTCAGAGGTATTCTTCCTTTTCTAACTTTCCCACAGAAGCTCACTGTCTCCAGAGCTCTGGTTCTCTCTAGGCTGGACTATTGCAACAGCCTCTTTCTAAATCTTCCTGCCTCTACTCTTCGACCTTTACAACTTATCCAGAACAGTGCTGCAAGACTTGTCCTTGGCCTCAAGCCCAGGGATCGTATATCTCCAGCTCTGAAATCTCTTCACTGGCACCCCGTGTCTGCAAGTATCAACTTCAAGACACTCTGCATCGTCCACAAGGATTACTGGGGCCTGGGACCACTCTACCTCCAACATTATCTTCCAAAACATCTTCCTTCTTGAACTCTCCACTCATCCACCTCCAACTCTCTGAGGGTCAGACACTTCTCCAAACATAGAGTTGGTAGCAAATATATCTCGTCGGCTGGGGTCTCCCTCTGGAACAGCCTCCCTGCCTCTCTCAAACTTGAGCAGAACCACCTCTGGTTCCGGAGCCAACTCAAGACCTTCCTTTTTACTTATGCTTTCTCACTCCCTCTCCCCTGCTGATGCACCTGACTGCTCTGCGCACTAGTCACCTGGTCACCCTCTGAACTCGGGCCCAGGCTCCTGCATGTCCAGTCACCTTTGCACTGCCTCCCAGCTCCCCAGCACTTAAGGGTCTGTATATGCAACCCTAAAGTGCCTTCTCTCTGCTCTTATGAGACACCCGCTGGCTGCACTTGTGAGTTAACTGCACTTCCCTCTTCCCCTCCCCCCTGGCACTTATCCCCTGCCCTCGTCCGCGCACTTGCACGATCTGAATGACACAAGGCCTTGTAAGATCCTTATTTTGTCTTCCCTTGTTTCCCCCTAATTGTCTTGTCATGCCTAGAAACACTTGTGTTTAGATGCGTTATAAATGCCACATCACACCATATCATAGCATGTATGTGGTACATTCATGCACATATGAATGTCGCTGGATTTTTAATTCTGCATCTCGCTACTTTTATAGCCGGATTCAAAATTAGCACTTCATATCCAGATGTTCGTTGAGTAGTCAGTGTGCTTTGAGCTTTTCGAGGATCGCAAAGAGGGCATGCTCCATGTGAAGTGGGTTGTTGCAGCCCATTGCGATATCGGCTGACCTTTTTTATTACAAATGCTGCAGCAGCCAAAGCTTGCTTTCAAGGGTAATGTCCTCTCATCAATGGGTGTAAACATCTGCTATAGTAGGCCGTTGGTTTGTGTCTTAAGGTCGTCCTCTGTGTGAGCGTCGCAATCATCACTACTCCTTTGGAGTATGAGAAGAAGTAGAATTCAGCATTGTAATTCGGAATCCCTAGCACTGTAGCTCTGCATATCGCTTTCTTCAACTCCTCAAATGCTTCTGTCATTATGTGTCTCCATGACAGATCACTGTTCCCCCTCTGTGCCTCATGAAGCCCTCTTAATAGGGGTCTTGTGTATGTGCTGTAGTCAAATACCCAGGCCTGCAATAATTTCAGAGGCCCAAGAATTGCTGCATCTCCCTCACTGTATGTGGCAGGGGCATTCTTCAATGGGTAATGCTCATAAAAAACACTGTCTTGTGATCTGAAGGGTCTCCTCAAAACTGTTCCTCATCTGTCAAATCAGTCAGTCAGTGCTCATCTCCTCCGCAAATGCTGTCCTACAAGCCTGTCCTATGCTGTCAATCCCATGCAATACTACTCTCTCTTCCCTTACTATAACTGTCTCCAGTTTGATTGGCAATATCTGTCCTTCCTTCTCATCTAAGGGAATCTCTAGTCTGAACAAAAACTCATCGGGTAGTAATACGGGTGATTTTAGGCCCCCACCTTTTCTGATCACAAGTGTAGACATTATAGTCATACATAAAGAATTGTGGGTGTGTATTCAGAAGGTCTGTCCCCTTTTGAACTCATGACCTGTCAAAAAATGGTCTTGACTCATTATCTATGGTAGCCAGCACAGAAACAGATGTTGATAAACACCTCTACTAATCATGCATTTCTTATTGTACAGCAATTAAAGGGAAGAAATCATCATTCATTCAGAGTCGTTTAATGTAATGTTTTATTTCCCAGATTATTGTATCAAGCTTACAAAAAATATAGTGGACTTAAATAATATCCTACAGTATAAATATGTAGAAGAACAGTTATTTTTTTATGAGGTTTGAATAACATTGGTGTTTGATTCAGCTTGATAGTGTGAGGACTACAAGTTGACCTGGGTTTCAACTCAGAGACAGTTATCCCTCACACCATTGGGAATCTTCCAGAGGAGAATGTTAGAAACATACTTTTACATTCCATGAAAAAAGGATTTGCAGTTTATGTAGAGATTAATATCTGGTAACTATATGTTTTCATTGCCAGCTTCAAACCCTTTAATTGCACTTAACATCATATGTTCAACCATCCATTATCCTGGCACCCCACATATCTGTTAGTCTAATGTGAGCAGACCAAAAGAGCTCTTTCAACAGACTTACATTCATCATTAATCAAGGCCTCACAAAGATCTCTTTATTTAACTCATGTACTAACCTTTAGACTCCAAGTTGAATTACAGGGCACGTCTAGGCATATATATTTCCCTTGGTTTTTAAAATAACATACAGTTACAAATGACCCTATATGCAAAAGTGTATATCAAGTCTACCATTTTAATGATAACTAGAACTATGGGACTGGGCTTGTTGTGAAGTAAGAGTCTCCTATTCATTTGACTCGCTTTGTTTATGATTTTTAATAATTAATACAATGAAAAAATATATACATTTATGAAGCAATATGCTGAATAGTGTGTTGTATATCCACACATGCGTCTGCAAAAACAGATAATAATAATCATGATTTCATTAGATTAGCATATTGCTGCCATGCATTGTGGAAAAAGATTTTTGTCAATAGTATTATGAGTGGTTTAGTCCCTGAAATTTCTGATCACAAGTATATACATGTTGATCATCTAATCAAGATTGGGGGTGTACTCAGTAGGATTGTCGAACTATGAGCTAGGCCAATGGAGGAACCTGTCCAGTCGAGTGTGACATTATAATGACATACAATTGGAATTGTGGACATTTGAATTACTAATTATAATATGAGCACAGAGAAGATCTTTCTGACACTGGGAAAATCTGCAGTAAAGAGCACACCTGTTCATATAGGATGCATTACAGAGGGAGACTATCTTAAGGGATGCAGAAGCAAAGGCTGCTGTTCCAGGAAATAATTCCTATCCATAAAGGAACTGCAATATGAAACCTGATTATGATTGAGATTCTCCTTGGACCACAGAAGGGTTTTTGTTGGTTCCATGTTGCTAATGACTACAAAATGTGAGCATTGGATGTATCCAAAATAAATGATATATGCTCTCTATAAATATTGTCCTACTATGTTCTGGAAAGGGGATGGTTTGGGAAAGTGTTATAAAAAATACATTGAATTAAAGGGGAAATGCATTTTGTGTGCAATGATACAGGAAGAACTTTTGTGCATTTGGTGCCCCGCTCTTTAAAAATCATTAAATTATACCAACTTTTTTACACAGAAATAGGTCACATTGCACTGTGATATGATGACATCCATAGCAGAGCCTAATAAAATATGTTTGATAATGTGTACTTTGTGAAGTCCACCTTTATTTAATAAGGAAGGCAAGATGAGAGCAAGTTTGAAGGACTCATTGTGCAAATGTAAATCTCATGTATATATTTTTTCATCAGGGTAGGAGCCCTGCAACAGCAGCCATGCTCTGCTTCTCATCGCCGGCGTTGTGCACTGTGCTGCAGGAGCATCTGGAATTGATGCAATCGCTGTCACAGTGCATCGCTGATGCTTCTAAGATTTTGATTGCCACTATAGAGTTGTATTGAGGTACCGTGGCACCGTGGCACTGTGGCCTGGCCATCAGCGCCACACTGACCCACAATCTTGCCCTCCTATACAGACCCCGAGCCACGAGAACTTCACCATCCAAAAATCCTACCTTAAGATGGCCGCCGCTCCCAACGCTCTTGCAGTGTCATCTATGGTTGCCTAGCAACCTTCAGGCCCAGAGGCCTTAAGCAGCAAGGCAAGCCGGAGGCGAAAGCCGGCCCACCATGCCTGAGGCCCACTTAGGCAAAGGCCCCTTCCTGTCTGCCCCTCAGCCCCACTTTCATCAGGGCAGGAGCCCTGCAACAGCAGCCGTACTCTGCTCCTCATCGTCGGCGTCACGCACTGTTCTGCAGGAGCAGCTGGAATTGATGCGATCGCCATTGCAGTGCATCCGTGATGCTTCTAAGATTTTGATTGCCAGTATAGAGCTGTATTGAGGCACCGTGGCACCGTGGCACCGTGGCACTGTGGCCTGGCCATCAGCGCAACACTGCCCCACAATCTTGTCCTCCTTTACAGACCCAGAGCCATGAGAACTTCACCATCCACACTCCTACCTTAAGATGGCTGCCACTCCCAATGCTCTTGCAGTGTTGTCTATGGTTGCCTAGCAACCTTCAGGGCCCAGAGCCTTAAGCAGCGAGGCAAGCCGGCCCACCATGCCTAAGGCCCACTAAGCAGAGGCCCCCTCCTGTCTGCCCCTAAACCCCACTTTCATCAGGGCAGGAGCCCTGCAACAGCAGCCGTGCTCTGCTCCTCATCGCCGGTGTCACGCACAGTGCTACAGGAGCAGCTGGAATTGATGCGATCGCCATCGCAGTGCATCCGTGATGCTTCTGAGATTTTGATTGCCATATAGAGGTATATTGAGACACCGTGGCACTGTGGCACCGTGGCCTGGCCATCAGCACCACACTGCCCCAAAATCTTCTCCTCCTTAACAGACCCCGAGCCACGAGAACTTCACCATCCAAAATCCTACCTTAAGATGGCCGCAGCTCCCAACGCTCTTGCAGCATTGTCTTTGGTTGCCTAGCAACCTTCAGGGCCCAGAGCCTTAAGCAGCGAGGCAAGCCGCAGGCGGAAGCCGGCTCACCACGCTTAAGGCCCACTTAGACAAAGGCCCCTTCCTGTCTGCCCCTCAGCCCCACTTTCATCAGGGCAGGAGCCCTGCAACAGTAGCCGTGCTCTGCTCCACATCGCCGGTGTCGCGCACTGTGCTGCAGGAGCAGCTGGAATTGATGCGATCGCCATCGCAGTGCATCCATGATGCTTCTAAGATTTTGATTGCCAGTATAGAGGTGTATTGAGGCACCGTGGCACTGTGGCCTGGCCATCAGCACCACACTGCCCCACAATCTTGTCCTCCTTTACAGACCCCGAGCCACGAGAACTTCACCATCCAAAATCCTACCTTAAGATGGCCGCTGCTCCCAATGCTCTTGCGGCGTCGTCTATGGTTGCCTAGCAACCTTCAGGGGCTATAGCCTTAATCAGCGAGGCAAGCCGGAGGCGGAAACTGGCCCACCACAGCTAAGGCCCACTTAGGCAAAGGCCCCTTCCTGTCTGCCCCTGTCCACACCTGCGGCACGGTCCATACGCTGCTCCACAGAACACCAGCAACTATAACTACTACTCCCACCGCTGAGCACATACAAGTCCCGAGACGCGCTCATGCTGCTGGATCTACACACGGCCACTACCAAGGACTATTTTTGCTGAACACTTCGCCGCCCCCATTTGTCTGGTAAGAGACCGACCGAACACTACCTACTGATTATCACTCTATGGGGATCATTCTAAATTATGTACGATCACTGCATAGTCATGCTTAGGAGCATACCAGGCCCGCAATGTTTCTACCACATCCACTAGTCACCAACGATACCTATTTTTTGTAACGGCCACTTCACTAACGCATCTCGCTTATTGCTGTGTTCTAGGTGCATACCAACCTTGTATTGCAGTGTATTCACCTGTTGTTATTGATCTAACACCCATCACTCTGAACCACGCACTTAGCGCTAATTACTCTGCCAAATTACCTGTTGCTTTGCTATGCTCTAGCATTTCCATATGCCCGCCCCTGCAACACGAGCGCCTCCCACATTCCGACTGCCATATGCCCAACTCCTGTGAACTTGCCTGGACTCCCACTACCCCCTCAGTGGCGCAGCATATGCCTCTTTCTATGCGATCTGGCCCTAGGTAAGCTATAAGACACAAGCTTCCTATTGCCAACGATTTTTGCTTTGTGATAAAAACTACTGTTGCTCTATATAATACATACTCACCATATATGTATAATGCATCCTCTTATTGCACTCGTGTCGCAGCTCTTCACAATTATTGCATAGCATATCAAACCTTTATGTGAGTATATGCCTATGTAGTATCTGGTATCTGCTCTGATAGTCTTGATTAGCCTGATTTGTCTTGATTAACCTGATTTGTCCTGCAAGGCATTACCGTATGTATTCTCCCTCTCTACTCTAGACCAACTACGTGCATGCAATGTGATCAGGTGCCCCACTGCATATCCCATGAATGTATGATGATCTGCGCCCAACCTTTTTAGCAAGCTACCCAATCTCGCTAACCCACTTGCACTCATAGTCACCTTAGCCAGACGTCTAACCCTAATGCTTTATTATTCAGGCCATTTATACGTACCTGCCATTACATGCACACTATGTATCCGCCACCACTCTACAGTGTTCTATTAAGAACTATCCTCTACATAATCACTTTACAAGACTTCAACATGCCCCAGCCCACAGTCCAACTAAAGCATGTACTCGCACCTCCTAAGCAGGCTGACATGACCACCAAACCCTGCAGCTTTCAACAGAGAAACCTTAAACTCTGCACTAAACTCCCAAGAATGTATGATCCCCTAACCAATGCCCACCTCACCACTAAACGTCCAAGGGACACTCAGCCCATTACCAATAACTCCTCCTACAAATATACCAATGGCCAACAGCCACTTCAGCTTAACTGCCGACTCTTCAGAGGTCCTACCACCCCTCTGAAATGTCAACACAAGGCCCAACCATTATCTGCTCAACCCACTCAAATTGGCATAAAAAGCGCACTAATATACGCCCACTCCATGGTAGCCCACTCCACAGATATAGCTGACCTAATCCACAATGAAAACATCGACCTCCTGGCCATTACTGAATCTTGGCTTCACTCTGCAGCAGGTCCTGCAACTATGCTAGCTATCCCGGACAATTACACTCTTATAAGACTAGATCGCACCACCTCCAGAGGTGGAGGTCTTGCCATAATTGTTAAGAATAATCTAACCCTAAGACTCTCCACACCCCATAATACAAACTGCTGTGAATCCATCACCACCAAACTTACCATCTCCAATAATCAGACCCTCACCATTCACTTGATATACAGACCACCAGGCCCTCTGGGTTCCTTTGAGGAAGACCTCACAAACATCTGACAACCTCAAAAACTCATCACAGTGCCTCATTTTAGGAGATTTCAACCTCGGTTTCAGTGACCCACTAGATCCCAACGCCTCACAGATTAACAACTCTTTAGAGGAATTAGGATTCACCCAAGCGGTCACAGGCCCCACCCACATTAAAGGAAGGACCCTGGATTGCTGAACATAATTGTCCAACCGCTAACACTACTATACCGCCTCAGCCCTGGTCTGACCATTACCTGATATCCTTTATGCTAGCAGCCACTTCTCCCATGAATACCGGTAGCATAGCACCCGCTGTTCCTACCAGAAATAAAAAAATATTACTCCTGAAAAACTTATCCCCCTTATTCTTCCCACACTGGACTCTATCTCAGACCAGACCGACCCTTCTACTATGGTAGAAATGTACAATAAAGTGATGCTTGTATCTCTAGACGTTATAGCACCACTGAAAATCAGAAAGAGTAAACCCCATCAACATTTAAACACATGGTTTTCGCCCCATCTGAAAGCAATTAGACAAGAGAAACGTCTCAGTGAAAAAATCTGGAGACTAGGCCCCTCAGATCTCAATAAGAATAACCTGAATAAACTAGCCGCTCTTTACATAAAAGAAATCATCCTAGCCAAACAAACATCTTACAACCTCCGGATCTCCCAAGCCAAATCGAATACTAAAGAACTGCTTGCTATCCTTAAATAGGTAGAAACACGAATCCAAGCTCCTGACTCCTGTCTCAAGGATACAAATTGGTGCACGAGCATACAAAATGCCCTGGCCAACAAGATAACAACTCTTCAGGCCAAGATTAACAACAAAAAAAGACACTCTCACTGCCTCTAAGACTGGCACTAACGCAACTGCCTCCAAGACTGGCACTAATGCCGCAGCAGCACCTCAGACCACCCCGATCCCACCTACACTACCGACTCCCTGTTTCTACTTTCACAAAGTATCTATCAAAGAAGTTGAAAAAGTTATCCTCACCCTCAAACCGTCCAATTGTCATGGTGACCCATGCCATGCCCAGCTCAAATCATAAAAGATGCTTCCCATGAACTTTCCCCTTTCATCACTAAACTTATAAACTTTTCCTTCACATCAGGCACCATACTTAACAACCTGAAACACTCCTGGGTCCTCCCCCTCCTCAAAAAACAAACCCTAGACCCATCCATCCCCACTAATTACCACCCTATCATCACAGTGCCATTCCTACTCACAATTTTGGATAAAATAGCGTATCTGCAAATCCAGCATCATCTGGAACAAAACCACCTTCTAGGAGTTCGACAGTCTGGCTTCAGACCTCAACACGGTACTGAGGCTGTGCTCATAGACCTCAAGGGACAAATAGACGAAGGCAAGGTGGCACTCCTGTTACTCCTCGATCTCTCAGCTTTGGTAGATCACATGATTCTCTGCAAACACTTGAATTCCGCAGCTCACTTCTCTCAGTAATCAGTCGCCTGGATCCAGTCCTTCCTTGATAACAGGACAATGCGAGTTCTCTCTCCTCTATCAGCCGCGGACCCTGCACCCATATCGTGTGGTGTTCCTCAGGGCTCCTGTGTATCTCCTACTCTGTACAACATCTTCAAAAAGCCCCTTTTCGATGATCTAGATGGTCTAGGTATCACCTACACGAATTACGCCGATGATAGACAGATCCTCATCCCATTGACGGGGGATTATGACAAGGATTTGGCCTTTGTGAACAGAGTATACCTCATCATCCAGGCATGGATGGCATCTCACGGTCTATGCTTGAATGATGACAAAACAGAACTCCTCATTCTAGGCACCCCATACAACATTAATAAACTAGGCCTGAACTACTCATCCTTCAAAATTGACAACAACAACATTACTGTGGCGAAGGTAGTCAAAACCCTTCGGTAAACATGTAAATGCTATGCCCTCGGCCACCTCCTACACCTGCAAGCTAATCAGAGCAGCTAAGCCCTTCCTCTCACCTAACAACTGCAATATTTTAGCGAGAGCCCTGATGTTGTCCAAATTGGACTATTGCAATGTCCTCTATGTAGGCAGTAATAAATATGTTACGTCCAAGATTCAGACCCTTCGAAACAATGCCTTAAGAGCTGCCCTAAGCTTCCCAGAAAATGCTCACATATCGGACCTTAGGAGATCTGTCAACTGGCTTTCTACGAAAGACAAGATTCTCCTTAAAACTGCATCTCTGACACACAAATGTCTTAACCAATCAGCTCTACATTACCTCACAGCCAGATTTACTAGACAAGTAGCCACTCGCCCTCTAAGAAAAGTCAATTCGAACCTCCTATTATGACCTAGATTTAAACGTACTAAATACGGTGGGAGCAGCTTCCCTGTTAAAGCAGCACAATACTGGAACTCCTTCCCCCCTGCCCTAAGGGAAGATCTACCTTACCTACAATTTAGATCCAATCTCATCCACTGGCTAAAGGAACACGACATCTGACCTCACATCGCTTGCAACCTCCTAGCATTCATTGTATATAGGTGTCCACCACTGCATCTATTGTATATATGTGTCTCACACTAATTCACTGCATTTATTGTATAATTTATTGTATATATTTGTCCTACAGCAGTGCATACTACCTCTGTATAACCTTCGCTCTAATGCTCATGCACACAGCATTGTAACCATAGCTGTATTTAATCCTGCGTACTAATGTAACATAAGCTTAACAACCTGCCTTCGTGCCCCAATACTCTCGGGTCTGGTGTGCAATATAAATAATAAAAACAAGCAAACAAAAAAACAAACATATACCCCTAATTACTAAAACTACACAGTAGGACTCTGTTAGTGAAGTGACACCTATACATAGGTAAAACTATTTTAAAACTCTTCTTCCAAGTTGTGCATTCTGAATCAATAACACAGCTTCCATAAATCAAAACATGCAGAATTCGAATGCAAGTTATGGTAAACCAGTTTTAAACTGTGCATACTTGTTAGCAGTCCACAGCACCAGACCTATATGGAAAATATGAGGCATGCAACCATTTTCTGATTCTGTAGATTGCTGCTTTTGTTGGGCAAAGCAACATTCTTTGAGCCATTTGCAAATGTGTCTTATATCTCATTTGGGGATGTTTTGTGAAGGCAAGAATGTTGATATACTGACCAACCAGTAGAAGTATAGCTAGAATGTTTAATGTTATTCAGAACGTAAGATAGCTAGAGAAGCTATCATGGAAATGAATGCATGAATGTGAGAAATAATGAGATTCATGCAGTCAGGCTACTTTCATTTTCTGTAGGCAATCTGCTTGTTATTGTGTAACAATATGGTGACTTGCCCTGCACACAGTAGGTGCAGGGCAAGTCAATTCCTATATTTAAATACATTTCAGTGTTGAGCAAACCAAATGTTTCTTGCCCATAATTGTGCAGTGGGACTGTATAGTAAACGGGTATGAAATCGGGGGTCCACTTAATGACAATCCAATATTAACATATTAATTCAAATGCAGACTGCAACATTGTTTACTACCTCTGCTTCTGCTGTCTGTATTATCCTTCTCAACATTCAGAAAATTCAGCAATGTATTACTCACCACTCCACAAAATGTCTTATCTCCATCTGCATGTTCACCAAAAGCGACTGCAGTTCATGCCTGCTCCTTGACCTTCCACTCTACTCCTTCATCGCTCTAGACAGTCTTCAACTGTGCTACCTTCACCCTCTAAAAACTACCCAGATCCTACCCCACTTCTACCTCACCACCATTTTGATTTACACTCCTAGCGCAACCGCTCCCTCTTCAAGTTCTTTCTCCGAGTCTTAAGTTATCAATAGCCTTGCTTCTCAGTACCTCCTTAACTGTATCTGTGTCTGTGCACAATCTCATTCCCTCTTCTGTTTTGCATTTAACCTCACTGTCAAATTCCTCGCCCTTTGTCTCTTCTCACTTCCAATCTTTGTTCATGTGCGCCCCACTCCACTGGAACCTCTGCACATTACAATAAAAGCCATCCTGACTGTGGTTTTATTTAACCTCATCTTAAACTTCTCTTACTTGCTGAAGAGTGAGTTGCCCCATCCTCTCCATCATCCTCCCTACCTGACCTCACCACTCCCTCCAGTGATTTGCAATAAAGTAATGATATCATGTTGTGCTCCTATTTAGTTTGAAGCACTTCCTCTGCTATATTAATCTTATCGTGTAAATCATCTGATGCTTATATGTTTGTTTTTTTTGGCCCTGGTTCATGTCTCACTTTATTCACAGCCTCATAAACTGACTCGCCACTTTTTCTCACCTTTGTGCTATTCTACAGGTACCCTACTATCTGTAAAATGGTTATATTAAGTAATTTCTGATCGGAATGTATGTTATTGTTATTGTTATTTTGCATTTATATAGCGCCTTATATACCATTGGTATGGTCTGAAGGCGCTGGTAGGTTGAACGCCCTTGGGAACCGAAGTTCAGATCAGTAGAGAGAGTAGAGGGAGTCAAAAGGTGCATGTGAGCACCGGGTATGTGTGCAGCTCGTGCAGTATTCGTGTAATAGCTGCTTCTTAGCGGTAGGTGTGGTGGTTGAGAGATCAAGAGTATGTGTTCGTTCTGGCATGATTTATCCAGACTGGATGTGGCTGCGTTAGGCCTAAAGAGAACGCCTGGCTGGGGGGTGTGAAACCAGCAGTGTTTAGTTAGAATGATGTGGAGTGAGCGGCGGATCTTGGTATGAGAACAGTTATACCGAATGGTGTCATAGTATCCCTGTGTTCTAGTTGAGTGGTGATGTAAAGGAGGGAGTAAGCGTGGTGGCGTGATATGATGGGTTATATGCTCTTTCAAACGTTCTCTGCATTCCAAACCAAATTCCATACTATATACGTCATGCAATTCTATGCGCTCCAGTCCATTCCATGCACTCCTATCCACTCCATGTACCCGAGTATGCTCCATTCACTCCGGTCCACGCACTCATGCATTCTAGCCCACCCCGCACGCTCCAGTCCGCCCCGCGCGCTACAGTCTGCCCTGCGCATGCATTCTTGTCTGCCCCACGCATGCACTCTTGTCTGCCCCACGCATGCGCTCTTGTTTGCCCCACGCATGGGCTCCTGTCTGCCCCATGCTCTCCGCATTCAGCACTTCTACATACTCATCTATTCTACGCACTCATCAGTGCTGGATGCAATCTGTGCTCGTCCGCTCTACGGACTTCTAGATTCGACTTTCACAGAGATGTTATTGGGCACATTTCTAGATTCGACTTTCACAGAGATGCTATTGGGTATATTTCTAAATTCGACTTCTAAATGCACTTCCAGATTCTGCTTTTCACAGAGGGGATATTGGGCACACTTCTCAATACAACTTTCCATGAGCGGCTATTGGGTATACTTCTAAATACAACTTTCACAGAGAGGCTATTGGGTACATTTCTAAGTTCAACTTTCACAGAGGGCCAATTGGGACACTTCTAGATTCACAGAGAGGTTATTGGGCACACTTCTAAATTCAACTTCTAATGCACTTCTAAATTCAACTTTCACAGAGAGTATATTGGGCACACTTCTAAATTCAACTTTCCACAGAGAGGCTATTAGTCACGCTTTTAAATTCAGCTTTCACAGAGAGGCTATTGGGTACACTTCTAGATTCAACTTTCACAGGGATGGTATTTGGCACACTTCAAAATTCAACTTTGCACAGTGGTGTTACAGGGCACACTTCTAAATTCACAGAGGGGCTATTGGGCACACTTCAAAATTCAAGTTTGGACAGAGGTGTTACAGGGCTCACTTTTAAGTTTGCAGAGGGGCTATTGGGCACACTTCTAAATTCGATTTTCACAGGAGGCTATTGGGCACATTTCAAATGCAACTTTCAATGAGCGGCTATTGGGCACGCTTCTAAATTCGATTTTCACAAGAGCACGCTATTAGGCACACAGAGGATACTTAGGCACACTTCTAAATTCAACCAGGGCATGCTATTAGACACACACAGGTGATATTAGGCACACTTCTAAATAATTCGACCAGGGCGCACTATTAGGCACACTTCTAGATTCGACCAGGACACACTATTTGGCATGCTTCTAAATTCAACTTTACACAGAGAGATATTAGGCACACTTCAAAATTCAACCAGGGCACGCAATTAGGCGCACTTCTAAATTCAACTTTACACAGAGAGGCTATTATGCAGAGTTCTAGGTTCAACCAGGGCACGCTATTAGGCACACATAGATGATATTAGGCACACTTCAAAATTCAACCAGGGCACGCTATTAGGCACACTTCTAAATTCAACCAGGGCACGCTATTAGGTACACTTCTAAATTTCACCAGGGCACGCTATTAGGCACACTTCTAAATTCAACCAGGGCACGCTATTAGGAACACTTCAAAATTCAACCAGGGCACGCAATTAGGCGCACTTCTAAATCCAACTTTACACAGAGAGGCTATTAGGCAGAGTTCTAGGTTCAATCAGGGCACGCTATTAGGCACACTTCTAAATTCCACCAGGGCACGCTATTAGGCACACTTCAAAATTCAACCAGGGCACGCTATTAGGCACACTTCTAAATTCCACCAGGGCACGCTATTAGCAACACTTCTAAATTCAACCAGGGCACGATATTAGGCACACTTCAAAATTCAACCAGGGCACGCAATTAGGCGCACTTCTAAATTCAACTTTACATAGAGAGGCTATTAGGCAGAGTTCTAGGTTCAACCAGGGCACGCTATTAGGCACACACATTTGATATTAGGCACACTTCAAAATTCAACCAGGGCACGCTATTAGGCACACTTCTAAATTCAACCAGGGCACGCTATTAGGCACACTTCTAAATTCAACTTTACACACAGAGGATATTAGGCCCACTTCTAAATGCAACTTTACACATAGAGGATATTAGGCCCACTTCTAAATTCATCCAGGGGATGCTATTAGGCACACTTCTAAAATCAACTCTACACAGAGAGGCTATTAGGCAGAGTTCTAGATTCAACTTTACCCAGAGAGAATATTATGCACACTTCTAAATTCAACCAGGCCACGCTATTAGCACAGACTAAACTGTGACATATGCTAACAATCACATTTCTATCTAGATGCAACGCAGGCTAAGCTTGAGAATTCCATCTAAGTGTAGCATATGCTAAAAATCAGATTTCTATCTAGATGCGGCACAGGCTAAATTGAGAATTCCATCTAAGTGTGGCATATGCTAACAATCAAATTTCTATCTAGATGCGACGCGGGCTATGCTTGAGAATTCCATCTAAGTGTGGCATATGCTAAACATCAGATTTCTATCTAGATGCGGCGCAGGCTAAATTGAGAATTTCCGGCTAAGTGTGGTACATGCTAACATTCACATTTCTATCTAGATGTGGCGCAGGCTAAATTGAGAATTCCATCTAAGTGTGGGATATGCTAACAATCACATTTCTATCTAGATGCGACGCGGGCTAAGCTTGAGAATTCCATCTAAGTGTGGCATATGCTAACAATCACATTTCTATCTAGATGCTGCGCAGGCTAAATTGAGAATTTCCGGCTAAGTGTGGTACGTGCTAATAATGTTGCACCTGTCTAAAGGAGAAGTAGGCTAATCATGACATTTCTCTATCGATATGGTGCTAATTAACATTGGCTAGTGTGTTAGTGCGTAATGTATTACAACATTTACAGTCAGGTGAATAATGGAGTTAGGCTGGAGATGACAAATCTCTCTAGGTATGCATGTTGTGATTCTATGGCAGTATGCGTTCAGGAGAGGTAAAGTAGAATGACCAGGGCTTTCTGGAGTTGAGTATTTTCTCTACTCCCCACCCATGCCACACTTACAATTTAGTTTGTGTCTGTTTGCTTATTTTGCTCCCTCTGCGGACACCTGCAGACACTTCGTGTAGCCGTCCTTTGCCTCGGGGTCCTTAGCGTAGGGGCTGCCGGGCAGGGGCTGCCCTGGGAAGGTGGCTTAGGAGCCTTGATGGACCAATAGGGGTGGGGGGCAGGCTGGGAGGCGGGAGTCTAACGGCAGACCAGGAAGGAGAGGCTGGGGGACACGGGCAACGCAGGGCCTGGGGCGCATTTTCAACAAAAAAAGAACCACAGAAATGGGGTTGCCTATGGGTGGCACACTCACTTGCTCCTCGGATGGAAAAGGGGAGCAGGTGCAACGCACGGGTCGCTAGACCCAGGCACGCTGTTGTTAGCAGCCAATCAGGGGTGGGGGGCGGGCTGGGAGGCGGGAGGGCGACGGCAGACCAGGAAGGGGAGGCTGGGGGACACGGGGCAACGCAGGGCCTGGGGTGCATTTTCAACAAAAAGAACCACAGAAATGGGGTCGCCTATGGGTGGCACACTCACCTGCTCCTCGGATGGAAAAGGGGAGCAGGTACAACAAACGGGTCGCTAGACCCAGGCACGCTGTTGTTAGCAGCCAATCAGGGGTGGGGGGCGGGCTGGGAGGCGGGAAGGCGACGGCAGACCAGGAAGGGCAGGCTGGGGGACACGGGGCAACGCAGGGCCTGGGGGGCATTTTCTACAAACAGAACCACAGAAATGGGATCGCCAATGGGTGGCACACTCACCTGCTCCTCGGATGGAAAAAAATGTCCCTATTATCCAAGTAAATACAAGTGCAAATACCTTCTGAAACCTAGCAAAAGGCTGCCCTAGCTACCTTAATGCATACTTAAACAAATGTGTGGTAAAGTGAAACCTGAGATCCATGCTGAACACCAACCTGAGAGCTCCCTAGTTCAGAAGATAAAGACATGGACCTATATCTTTAGCAGCATTAGAACCCAGACACTGGAACAACCTCCACTCACATTTGAATAACAGAACCCAACTTTAGGAGTTTCAAAAGATGCCTGAAAACATGGCTCAGCAAACGGTTTATCTAACCACCTGCCATAAACCTGTCCTAAATACCTACCTCTCTCACAAGATGACCTACCCTTCATTTCGCTACCTGAAACACATTTAGCCGTAGGCCCACTTGATCTGCACTTCCAGCCTGCCAGTCTACCATTATATTGAACTGTTAACCTCAAATCGGCTTCCCTCTGCCCCACCAACGTTTAACTGATCGGTCTTATATGTCCTTGCATGTTAATATAAGAAACAATAGTTCATGGACTGTTTGCATAGGTGTGATGATAATGTGTGCCTGTAAAACAACCTTGAATCATTATGACCTCCCCTCTTTCAGCATAAATTGTATCCTATGAGCGCTTGAAACCACACTAAATGTGATGGATGACAAGTCAGGCCGGTAACCTCAGAACTTGTCTAGCTTTTCCTTGTTTTTAAAACCTGTTCGCTCTTGGATGCAGCATTCTCGTGAGTTGGCACACCGCAAACTGCAAAATAAAACATAATATGTGAAATGTGCTAATCCACCGAAGACTGTCTCTATTTGGCAAAGGCACTCCTCTCCTCCTTCAGTGTTTTCATATTCAACTAAACAAACCTTTTCATAATATAATATCGTAACTAAAAATAGTACTTTATAAATTAATATAATTTATCTAGTGTAAAATCAAGTATTTTGTTTATTTGCTAAATGCATGCACAGCCCTGAGTTATTTAATGAATCATGTTTTTCCAATTAATCTATGCACTTGAATGACACTCTTCCCGTCTCATAACTCTCATCACGTACATAATTTAAGACATGCAATTTTAGGTCA
This sequence comes from Ambystoma mexicanum, assembly GCF_040938575.1. Lineage (NCBI taxonomy): Eukaryota > Metazoa > Chordata > Amphibia > Caudata > Ambystomatidae > Ambystoma > Ambystoma mexicanum. The sequence goes on along the minus strand of NC_090936.1, from coordinate 941,771,551 downwards.
AAATCCTCACGCTTTAAAATCTGACATGCAAAGTTGTACATGGTCTGTCTTTTTGAATATGAGAAATCATGTTTCAATAATTGAATGAGAAAAATATATTATTTAATAAGCCCTTAAAGTATCTTATTTTTAAAACGACAGGTTGACAGGTGCATTCATTCTGGTTCTTCCTTTCTTCGTGGATTGAATACGCTGTGGGTCTTGTTAGTGCAAGGTCGCCACCAGATCTGCATGCTCTTGGAAGCCTTAATTCGACATGTGAGAATGTAGTTTGGTTTGCCTGGCTATCAGTCATCGTTCTGAGTGGCAATTGCATATCTCTTAAACATTTGTGTTGAATTAGCACTTAAACACGAGGAGACAATGATATTTTCGACCCCTTAAATCATGTACGATATCGAATGCATTCAATTTGCTAATTTAAGACATTTTAGAGAGATTCATATCAGACATCAGCTTTGATCCCCTGTAGCAAAATAATGGGGCTTATTCCGACTCTCGCCTTACCGTAAAAAGTATTAGTAAAATGAGTGCAGTTGCATTACCACAACTTGTCCACATACATAGCAAAATGAGTTCTAAAGTACAGGAAATACATCCCTTTACTTCTAAGAACTGGAAGAATTAAAGTGGGTGCAAAACCACAGTAATCATTGTTCCAAAAAAGGGGGTTCTGTGGACACAAACGCACACTAAAGACTGTTGTTACCCCTTTCGTAATCTAGTTTTAAATCCGCCAGGGCGCTTGATGGTAACTGTACCCAAGTTTAGAAGTGATACCTCAGAAATGAGTGCCAAACTGACAAAGAGGACACATGTATGAAATTCCATCTGCCAAAATCACTCATAAGTGGTCACATAATTCTACACGTTCACCCAACAAGTAGTAGAAAAAACGTGTCCATTTTTATGAATACAAGATAACGTTATTTTAAATAAGTTACATGTTAACATTTATAATAATGTATACTGTAGTCACTGGTGGCCTTGCAATTCTTCTAGATTGTTTATAATATTTAGCTTTGGTAAGGAAAAAATCAACAATTTGAAAGCAACTGTATATGTTTTTTTTAATTGTATTTAAAAAAAAATGCATGCACACCCAAGGCACAATGGTACAGAATTAAGGGTATATTTTGCTGAACACCCAGTTGTAGTAGTAGAAGTAGTAGTAGTTTGTCATTTATATAGCACATTTATCCAATTAGCATGGCCTCAATGCTCGTGTGGGGGTGAACGCCCTCGGAGGACTGGAGTCCAATGTATGAGATTTCTCAGAAGAATTATTATGCATGTGCGCATTAGGCAGAGGTAGGGAGTTGGATGGGCTGGCTGTGTCCCAGTAAGTTACCCAGGAGGGTCAGGCATGTTGATGGGTGCTGCAGGAGTCAAGAGAGTGTGCAAGTGCAAGCGACTCGTTATGTGACTCGTTATGTGTCCAGCTAAACCAAATTTTGTCATAGGTCGACGCTGCATTCTGATGGCAGAGATGTTGTGATTCATGTATTAGTCTGGTGTATGGAGGTGAATGCATGTGAAAAGGTAGCCGTGCCTTTGGCTGGTATCCACCGAAGTGGTGCTTGCTTACGTTACTTGAGGCTCAGCTTGGAGCTTTGACTTTGATGTGGCTGAGTCGTCCAGTCTGATGCAGGATTTCACTTTACCTTGCCCTGTAGAGTAAGATGTGGAGACACAGAGGTTCTTCAGATTGCTGCAGGGAATAACCACGTGTTTAAGGCCTTACTGAAGGAGAGGTAGTCCTCATTCCGGCAGATGTTCTGTGGAAGGGAACTCCACAGGGTGGGAGTTTGAACGGAGAATGAGGATCCTCCAATCTGGTCAATTTGAAGGGGGGGTTCACAAAGTGGAGTGCAGAGCTGGATCTAAAGTTTCTGAAGGGTTGGTAGTGTTTAAACTTGTCTTGGAGGAATTCTGGGACAATCTTGTGGAGGGCGTGGTGTGTGATGCACATGGCCTTGAAGGGCGCTCATCAGCAGATGTATTTATTTATTTGTTTATATTTATAAATCATGCAAAAACCTGCAGGCATCGAGGCACTTTTACAGGTACCAGTTACATGCAGCCAATTGGCAGTTTGCAGTTCAGGAGGGCCCTGTCATAGGCTCCCCAGTATATGCAAACAGCCACGTTTTGAGAGCTCTCTAGAAGACCCAGTAAGAACCTCTGGCCCTCAAAGCGAGTGCAAGAGAGATCCATTGTTTAGCTGCTATGGAAGGGAAACTTGATCCTCCCACTTTAGTACATTCAAACGTAGGCTGGACCAAGCAATGGGAGTATGATGTTCTGGTGGGCCTAGAAGAGTGAGACGTGGATATTTTCTGGGACTGGTAAAGTGGGGCAAACTTGGAAATCCACCTATGCGTGATAGAGAGGGTTTTGAAAATGTTCTTTTCTCAAATCGGGAGCAAGTACATGGCTCTTTGTGCGGCCGAAATGTGTTCTGGGGCAGCTCGAAGAGCGTTGTTTTGGATGGTCTGCAATATCCAGAGGTTGTGTGCAGAGGTGCCGGCAAAGAGTACATTGCAGTAGTCTAGCCTGGCGCAGATGACTGCACGTGCAATAGTTAGACAGCTATCCATAAATAGGAAGGGTCTGGAGGCATTTATCAGTTTGGTCGTGTACGCTGCCGAAGAGGAGATAGCGTTCTCTGGCCGATCAGTGATAAGGTGGAATCGAGGTAGAGCCCCAATGTTTTCACCAAGAAGACTAGAATCTGGATACCATCGATGTTGATGGCTGTGTATATGGGATTGATTATTTTTAGCACTGTTGAGGGTCTGACTAGAAGGATATCAGTCTTCTCGTCATTAAGACTCAGGTCATGCGTTGCCACCCAGACTTGGATGGTCGTGTGTGCTTCACTAAGATTGTCAGCATGGTTTGAGTAATTTCCAATGAGAGGAAGGAACATTTGCATGTTGTTGGCATAGTTGGTGTAGGCTATGCTGAGGGAGTCCAGAAGGTCAAAGAGTGTTATAAAGCATGGGAGGGATGCATGACCTTGTGCTACTCTACAACTGATTGGTTCTCATGGATCACTGGTGTTCTCAGTGAACACTCTCATTGCTCTGCCCTCTTTGAAGGAGGCAAACCTGCTCTTAGCTTTGGGTGAAACGTAAGCTGAGGTGGTGAGATAGTGACAAAGGATTTCATGGTCAACTAAATCAAAGCCAGTGTAGTACTCTAAGGGCTGTGGTGATATGTTCTCTCAGTGAGAGGGCAAGGAGAATTCAAGGTTGCAGAGTTTTGGATTTGCTGGAGCTTTCTGAGATGATAGGCAGAAGTGCCAAGATAGAGGGAGTTGGCATAGTTTAAATGGGACAAGAAGATAGTGAGGATTGCTGAGACTCTGTGAGGGTAGGAGAGATAGGGGGATATTTGCCTGAGGATGCATAGGTGGAAATTAAAGGCTCTGGACGACCCCTTTTGGGACAGGGCGAGGTGGGCAGCAGAAGGGAGGGAGGTTCATGATTTGAGAGCGGTTGGAGAGGAATGAGGAGATCCATTTTAGAGTGGCATCCTGCTGGATGGATGTAGAAGTGATAGTTTCAATGATAGTTTCAGTGATAGTTTCAGTGATAGTTTCAGTGATAATTTAAGATCTTACCAGCAGAATAGACTATAAATTGGATGTAAAACATTCTTTGAAAAACTTGCTGGCCTACAGCCCTGTGAAACATGGGTATAACTCAAACTATATGAATAAAACATAGCAAATTCCTGTCTCCATATGACCATCATGCATTGTATAGAGAGAGAGGGCAGGGGAATTTACCACGTTATGGAAATCTTTTACGTTTGAGGGCAATATCATCATTTTAAAACCCTTTTAGAGTTACTCGATTAACATTGATACATTTCATACTGTTCATCAAGCATTGCAGCTGAATATCAAATTTGTCTTAATAGTAGGAGTGTGCAAAGTAGTTGAATTTCACTTTCACCAATGTCATGAATGTGTGCACAAAACTCCACATATTTTGCAAATGTAGGAAACTTGGGTCAAAATATGCATTCTGGTCAATTGAGTGTAAAGCTATCTGCAAAATGGGTTTTGCAGCTTCCAATATCTACATATTAACTTTTGCTGAAGAACTTTTTAGCAAACTCAACAAAATATAATGGAACAATGAAATATCCACTTGCGTTGTTGGTTAAAAAAGTAGCAAACCATTGACAAACATTTGCTGAAAAATTGTAAAAACTCAACTATGTTGGAAATCAATTCCACAAATTATCTTTTTCAGGAACCATTTTATGGTAACACACATGCCTACATAATGCTTATATCAGGTAACTTCAAGTACAACTGTACAGTCCACAGTTTAAAAATGAAAAATAAAGACAAATAAAGACAATCACCTTTTCCTTGAAAATGTCTCAACAAAGTATCCAACGTACAACTTTTCCATTTCCTGAAAACAGGAATTATCGTATTTTCTGCCATGCATTTAGGTATTCAATCAATCCTGCAATCCTTAGCATTAACCTTGCTTCCTCAGAAACCTCTCCTGTTTTGCATTGTGTTACCCCCCACATCCAGATAAAATATGGTGATATTAATCTGCACATCTCTGCATTCATTGGTCATTCTCCCTCTCTCCCAGGAGTGGCTCATCAATAATGGGCAATGTGTGCCAACCAGCCAGCCATTATGTAAGACCCAAGCAGGTCATGCCATTAGCAGCAGCATGCACCTGAGGACATGCTGCTGGGATGTATTTTTGCTTTTAAAAGTGACTTTGCACCTGTGAAAATTCAGTGCAAAGTCACTTTGCGCTGCAGAAAAAAACACGTTGCACTGCTCTGTGAATCAGGGTGTTTATTGGCAATGCAAAGTAACTTTGAACCACCACACTATAAATTCTAGGAAGCAGGCCCTATGAGTCTACTGTTCTGCTGGAAGATACATTTTTAAATATAAACCATGCCTGAGTTATGGTAATCCTCGTAACTATTGAAAGCGGCAGCACATGTGTCGCCGTGTGAACCTCACACAGCTGTAAAAGAATCATGTGTATTCTCCAGAGACAGGTTGTACCTTGCTACTATTGGCAGGAAGGTAGCCTTGGGGATTGCCTCTCTTTGGTCCTTTGAGAGGGTAGGTAATACCCTCCCCAGAGAGACAGCTTCTCCACTGGAAGATGGCCTGGAAACAGGAATCACAGGGCAAACCCATTCACAAAATATGTAGCCACACACTGGGCGCTGTATATCTAAAGGTCATTTATTCTATTGAGAAGGGAAGGAGGTGTGGTTAGTGTAGTTAGAGGTAGTTCTTTAAAACTCTAGCAAGTTTCCACTATCTTGTTTCGCTCTATCCCAACCTCTATGATTACTTCCTGTCTTCTACGTTTCCTGTAGCACAACACACTTTGGGTGTGATGTCATAACGCAAAGGTCCACTTGTTCCAAGAACATGGATTTGTAAAAATGTATTGGGTATTTATAATGCACCTATACTGCATGTGCTTCGAGGGGCAACAAGACATGAGGGTGGGTGAACAAGGAGGACAATAAACAAACTATCCTATTAGGCCTTGTGACATTCAGATTGTGCAAGTGCAGTAACAAGAAGTGCAGGGGAGAGGGGGGGAAGTGCCGGGGGAAGTGCCGGTCAGGACAGAAGGGTGAGTGTCCATGGAGGCCAGGTGGACAGGGCCAGGGCCAGGTGAAAGCAGGTGAAAGCAGAAAGTGCAGGGGAAGGGGTCCATGAGCTAAGTGTGAGGTAAGGGGCTGGAAGGGCTACAAGGGTTAAGGCCCAGCAAGGCTAGTGCATGGAAACGGGCCCAGAAGGGCAAGTGCAGGTTGAGGGAGGGATCAGGTGAGTCCAAGTGCAGGGGGAAGAGTGGACTAGGGGAGCCTGGTGCCCTGTAAGACTCTGGAGGAATGAGGCAGCCAGTAAAGGGCAGATGGGAACATTAGCAGGGGAGGGGTTGAGGGAAGGAAGAAGAGATGGGAACATTAGCAGGGGAGGGGGTGAGGGAAGGAAGAAGAGAAAAAGAATGTCTTGAGAAGTTTCCAGATCTTAAGGAGGTCTGGCTTAAGTCTGAAAGGGGCATGGAGGCCATTCCAGAGGGATGCACCTGTGAAGGTGAGAGATCTACCCCCATTCTCTGCTTGGGAAAGCATCTGATCTGCAGAGTTAGCGCTAGATGATCAAAGGGCTCTAGCAGGGAGGAATTTAGGGAGAGAGAGTTTGTATGAAGTGGGGTCCCAAGCCCTAGAAAGCCTTGTGGATGATGCAGAGGGTCTCAAATGTGATCTCTGCAGCAACCCGGAGCCAATGGAGCAATTTTAGGGCTGGAAAGATGTGGTCCCTGAGTTTGAGGCCAAGGGTAAGACTTGCAGTCCTGTTCTGGATTAGTTGAAGGGGGCGAAGAGAGGAGTCAGACAGATTGAGAAAGAGTCTGTTGCAGTAGTCCAGCCTGGAGAGAACCAGAGCTTTGGAGAAATTGAGTTTCTGTGGGAAGGTGAGGAAAGGGAGAATGCCTCTGAGGAGGTGCAGCTGAAAGTAGGCCTTCTTGGCAAGGTCCGTGATTTGAGGATAGAAGGAGAGAGAGGAGTCGAAGATGATACCAAGGTGTTTTGCCTCGCAGGAGGGTGTGGGGTGTGGGCCCCTGGAGGGCTGCCAGAGTGTGGGAGGGAAAGAGGGAGCAGGGGCCCAATGAAAAGGATCTATGTCTTAATGGCATTAAGGCAGATATTGTTAGCAGTGCACCATGTCTGAATAGCAGAGAGGCAGTCAGGAATGAGAAAAGAAGAGCAGGAGGCATATGAAAGGAAGCTTGAAGGAGAGCTATGTGTCATCCGCACAACACTGGAAGTTAGGAGAGAAAGTGGAGATCAAATGGGCTAGAGGTGGCAGGTAGATGTTTAAAAGCTAGGGCGAGAGGATTGGTGCCCCGAGGGACACCACAGGTGGAGAGTGAGATGGTGGTGAGAAAATGGCCCAGTTGAACCTTGGAAGGTCGCCCGAGATGAAGGAGGTCAACCAGTCCAGAGCCAGGTCTTTGATGCCAAGGGTATTATGGAGCCAATTTATCAGGGTGGCATTATTGACCGTATGAAAGGCAGAGGAAAGGTCAAGAAGGATGAGGACGGAAGGCGAGAAGGAATCGAGATTAGAGAGCAAGTCTTCACAGGTGTTCAGGAGAGCAGCTTCCGTGCCTCTGGCAGCTCTGAAGCCAGACTGGTAGTCATAGAAACACCCAACAGATTCAGTATGGTGGAAAAGCTAAGAGATGGCCAGCTTCTGCAAGAGCTTTCCAGGAAGGGGGAATGGAGATAGTGTGGTAGTTTGCCAGAGAGGGAGGGTTGGCAGAAGGCTTTTTGAAGAGAGGGTGCACAAGGGAGTACTTGAGAAGAGAGGGTAAGGATCCAGTGTCAAAGGGGTGATTTCAGAAATTGGCCAAGGCTTGAGCAAAGGGAGACAATGTTGTCTCTGAAAGTTCTGGAGGAGCACAGGGAGCACCTGTTTGGATGACATTTTCATAGGGCCGAATAGTGTAGAATCCTCATCAGGTGTTATAAGAGAAAAAGAGGAGAGTAGGAGGGTAGGAGAGAGGGGGACATGGGAGGCATGAGAGTGGGTGAGGGAGAAGGGTGCAGAGTAGAGGACAGTGAGGACAAGATGTTCTGAGTTTTGGAAATTAAGGGAGAGGCCAGCGAAGTGCAAAAGGCCAGGGAAGGCAGAGGAGAATTGGAGACTGCAGTAGGGTTGGTGAGTTACTTGAAGATTTTGAAAAATTCAGCAGTGTTGTTAACGGCCACAGAGATGTGGGCTTGGATATAGACTCTCTTCTTTGAGCAGATTGAGAGTCTGTATTGCCTTTGGAGCAGGTGGCAGGCCAGTTTGTCAGATGATGTGCTCAAAGCCTGCCACTTCCGCTCAGCTGCTCTTCACTTGTGTTTCAGAGCAGCCAGGTCAGAGTAATACCAGGAGTTGCACTGGGAGGTAGGTTTCATGTGGATCCTCATGACAGGGAGAAGGATGTCCAGGGTGTTGGAGATGGAGAGTTGAAAGTTAGTAAGGGCTGTGTCAGAGTGTGAGTCAGTGGCAAGAGTAGGAGGGGGAGTGAAGATGGCGGCAAAAGTGGCAACTGACACTCACTTCATAGGTCAAATGACAGGGAATTAGGCTGGCAGTGTGGGTGGGGGCTTAGCCGGGGGAGCCAGGAGGTACAGGTGAGAGGACAGGAGAGCATGATCAGACCAGGAGAGATGAGTAATGAAAGAGTTAGAGGTGGGGATGTCTGATGAGATGAGGACATCCAAGTTGTGTCCAGCTGAGTGTGTCGGACTGGAGGAAAGTATGGAGAGGGAAAGAGAGTCACAGAGGTTGCGGAAGAGCCCAGAGGCTATATCAGGGAAGACGAGGTGACTATTTAGTGGAAGTGGGAGACCTAGCCAGGAGGCCTATAGATGTTGGCCAGAGTCAGAGAGAGGCCAGGAGAGACACCAAGCCTACAGACAAGGTGGTAAAAGGAGGAGTAGTCCTGAGTGGGTCTGATAGTAGCAGGAACCCACTCAAGGAAGATCAGGAACACTCCGCCCCTGAGCTGGTTAGGCATGGGCCTAGAGAGAATCTTGTAACCGTCAAAACTTGTGACAGAGCTGGCAGTGAGCCACATCTCAGTGAGAGCGAGGATGTTTAGTTCGAGTTCTTCAAGGAGGTGGCAAATGTCAGAGGAGTGTTTGATGGCAGAGCGAATTTAAGGGTAGCTAAGTAGAGCAGGTTGTCACTTTTGAAGGTCTTCCAAGGAGGGGTAGAGGAGTGTGGTACGGATGTCGGAGGAGGAGAAGGGGCCAAAGGGGTGGCAGAAAGATGAGTGACAGGAGAGGGGAGAGACGGAAAATGCCTATCAAGAAGGAGGAGGTTGGGCTGAGAGCCCTGGGCCGTGACAGTGCCATTTAGATAGACATTAATGATGACCCTAGAGGACAGGAAGGATGCTAAGAGTACCTCTCAATGGCTGCCACCATTAATGGGAGATGAAGAGAAAGGGAGGAGAACAGAGACCATAAGTGGAATCTAAAGGTCCAGAGAAAGAACGACAAAGTGGATGTCAGTGAAAGTCTGCCTGGAATAAGCATTGAAATAGGTGTCAGTGATGGGCAGGCCCAGATTGTAGACCAGGAGATCCTTCTTCAACTTTTTCATTCCAGACTTCGACAGAGGGATAGGATAGGTGATAGAATAGCAATTAGAGAAGATAGGGGAGATTGAGTGCACCATTGAGGGAGAGTGCAGAGAGAAGGAAGGGGGAGAAAGGTAGAAACTGCAGAGCATGACACCAACTATAACCACACAACAATGTAAGAATCTAGAGTCAGCAATCTAGATGGAACCCCTTACGCATGCTAAACTTAGTCAACTCACCTCTGGGATTTTGCCTTTCAAAGAAGAGGGCCCCCACTCCTTCTTGGATTCACTTTGTAACAAACTCTTAATTAAGAATTCATTGGATCTCTGCTGGGAGAAGTAATCCCTCCAAAATCTTTCACAAGTGAGGTGAATGCTGAGTGTCCAAGGCAGAGGTGAGCTCTGTCCCATAACCATCCTCAGGGTCCAGTGGGGGCAAACTGCTGCCCGGACAAGGCCTGCCTCTCTGCCTCTCACCAGCCACAATAATACCCAGAACCTCGCCTTGTTGAGGGACAAATGCAGTCATGGGCGAGACGTCCCTCTGCGTTGGAACCCAAAAACAAAGAATAACACTTATCCGTGAGTCTTTAGATTGGGTTTCACAGCAGCCAGAGTGCTAAAACAGGCAGGAAGCCTGTGTTCTTCAGTTGAAGCTTGATTTGAGCCTATTTAACACAACCAACCCTCCAGGGCCCTTGGGAGCTGCTGTTGGCACTCTATTACCTCAAACCACTTTACTGCGTGTTTAAATAGGTTTGCTGCCACGGCCCTCGATAAAAACTGCTGGGGCATTACTTGCTGACTTCCCCCCAGATATTACCGAACAATTCAAATCCACTCGAACTGCCACCTTGTCGAACCAGACACTGGACCATCAGGGTGTCGGGGGGAAATTCTGCTGGGGTCGGCCGGGCCGTCCGCAGACCTCCGGGCAGGGAGGCCCCAACTCCTCCCGTATATCCCAAAAGAGATAGAGTATGAGACACACGCAAGAAGCAAGGTGACTCTGCTGTTTATTAGACAAAACGGCAGGGATGGGTCAAGGAGCGTACGTGTCCGTCCTGACACACACACAATCGTGGGGCTCGCAGGCCCTTTTTACCTTAGTATGACGCGCTACTTGCGTCATCTTACAAAGTTTAGTAAAAGACCTATTTCCACTCTGGATTGGTTACTCGAGTGGTAGGTTAGTATAGCGCACATATAGAGAACGGTGTTAGTGGTTGAGGGTTAGTCAGGTGGTATACCTGCGCCGTCCCTTCAATTTGATACATGAAAATTGTTACATGAAGACCTCTGAGGATTGGTCAATGTTAATGGCATCAGTGATAAGAGCCCCATGTTCTGATTGTTCCGCTCGCGAGCCTCCCAGTCTGGGACTATCGCTGTTCCCAGCTCACGGTGCACCTGTAATTTGCAACAATGTTTTAATATGGGTAGGTGTAAATAATGTGAGGATTTATTCATATGTTGGGAGGTCGACTACTCCCACTGCTGCAGATGTCCAATGAGTCTTTTAATTGTATCTGCCTGTGTCTTGAAACGTGGGATTCAGGCGTCTCCTTCCTCTTGGGCTTGGCATCTTGTCAGGTTTGGCTTTGTCACGTGAGGTGGGACCGTGTTTGAGGCAAAATTCAACATAATTAATATTGTTTTTCCTACTGTGTGCCTGGTTTATCTTGCAGGTGCGACCTTGGCATTGGCTTGCAGCGTGCGAGATTGCAACATCGTGCCCTTGGCGGTGTGCTTTCGCCGGGCTCATTCTGCAGGGTCAGCAACCCAGTTCTTGCTCATTCAATGTTCATGGAAGCTTTTGCTTGCGGCCTACTTGGGCCTGGTGCATAGGTGGAACCGTTTGATGCAGAGCGCTTTAGGTTACGGTATCATATTGCTCTATCCTCAGTATCGTGTCTCCGTCATATTCTTCATTATGGTACATGGCTCTTAGAAGAAGCGTGAGCAAGCCTTTTTAGATAAGTTCATGATGCGTCTTGCGTTTCTGCATTTTGAGAGCCTATGTGGAAAATAATAAAGATGCACATCCGTGAGTATGTCTGTCGCCTACGTCATAGCACTGAGTATATCCTTTGTGTGGATTGGTGTGGGAGTGTCCGGTGTGTATATTTGCACAGGTGTGCTGACCGTTGGCTAGGTCGTCATGGCATCTCTAACGACGTGTGGGTTTAGTCGAGTTGATCCGTGCCGCAGGTGTCGGCATGGACAGGACGGGCTGCTGGGCAGGTAGATGGGCACATCCGTATGTTCCTGTACCAGGGTATTTGGTCGTCTGGTAGATAGGCAAACTCCTCTCGTGGCAGGTGGCTAGGCCGCGATCCTCTAGGCCAAGCGCGAGAGGGGAAGGGCGGGAGCCTGGTCTTCCATTCTCCCACTTCAGTCCCCCCTCTGGTCGACTTGTCGACCACAAACATATCCTTTTCTTTATCTCCTCTTACTCTCCATATTTTAGTTATTCCTCCCAAATGTCCATAGTGGTTAACATGGTCTTCAAATGACCAATACATATATTCACAGGTTCCTCCAGGAGTGCAGTATACCCATTTCCCTATGTAGCTCCTTGGGATTCTTGGGTTTTCGAGCTTCACAGATGGTGGGTCCAGGTGGTTGGTGATGATCTGGTGGCGCAACTTCTCTCTCTCTTTTATGATTGTGCCTGTGTGTTGGCCGTCATCTGTTGGCATCAAGAGGTGTATACCAACCATTTCGATCATCTCGTCTGTGGTGCGTGCCTTCCGGGCCTTCCAAAATCTTATTATGATCAGTGCAGCTCCAGCCAAAATAGTACATCCAACTATAATCTTCAGTCCATCTGACAGCCAAGATGGCATCCATGACCATAATATTGAAAACCAGCTCTCATCCTTTTTCACACCTTTACTTTCATCCATCATTTTTGAGTGCATCTGGGCCAATTGTGATACAGCTTCCGTGAGTGTACCATTGTCAGCATCGTTAGCAGGAATAAATGTGCAGCATGATTGTCCTATCTTTGCGCAGACTCCTCCTTCCATTGCTGTGAGGAGGTCCAGTACATATCTGTTCTGTAGTGCAACCATTCTTACTGCTCGCAATTCCTTTTTTATTGCGTTGAATCCATTTACTGTAGAGTTAATTGTCATCATTAGTTCCCACCTAGTTATCTGGAGCCATTTCACGTTTGCGTAGGCCTGCAGTCCAGGATGTATTATTGAGGAGAAGAACATAGCTGCTATGCTGAATAGTCTGTGTTCCGGCGGAATTGAGGTCAGTGCTGTTTCCGACCTTCCCCACAGGTAATTTCCTGTCAGAGGTTCTCCTTGTCTTTTCCTTCTGTTGAGGACAGTGTTGTTGCCATTGCGTCTGTTCTCTGGCCCTTTCCGAGGCTGTGCAGATCTCTTCTTCCTTTTGTTCCCTTCATCCATCTTGGGGAAATTCACCATATTCACATGCTTCTGGGGTACCACTAGTGATGGTACATTAACGTGTACTATAGTGCATACACCATTCCACAAAGGGGGCAGTGTGTGATACGCCTTGTCTCCAAAGGCCCAGTAATGGTCCATTACTACTGCTGTTCCTGCTCCCCCCTCAGGTAACTCCATCACGCTTTCACAGTTAGTATTGTATCCTACATCCACCTCTCCTTTATGTTGGTAGCATACCTTAGGCCCAGTTAGCGGCAGTATCGTTATTGGGTCTTCATCCTTCTCCATCCACGTGAGCATGGGTACGCACTTGATCCAAGTCATCCAACATCTATGGTTATATCCATCAATAGTTGAAATATTTTCTCTTGTTACCATGTTACTGCCAACCACTCCTATGTCCCATTTGTTGTTCATGTACACCTTCCCTGTTATTATCATCAGTGGTCTTTCCCAACATCCTTTTTTACCAGGGACTTCAGTGGCGTACCAATCACATGGTAAGTACTGCAGTGTTACTTTCTTTGTTTCTCCTTTTTCAGGACCACTTGTTATGTATTTGAATCCTTCAGCATGTAAACTGCTCTTGTGGTAACTCAAATAAGTCTTGAGGAAGTTGTTTTCATATGGATATGTATCTCGTGTTTTCCACACCAGATGCACCACTGTCCCTTGAAATCTTCCTTTCGTCTGGAACAGTGCCAGGTATATTATACATCGTGCTATTTTTCCATCTATCTCTGTGGCAACAAATGTTCGAGAAGCGCTCATGGCGTATGGGATCAATGAGCAAACATAGCAGCTGTCTTCTGTTTTCTGCTTACCTATGTGGGTCATGTGTTGATACCATATGTTGTTTGAGATGTGTGCTGAATCTTGTACGTAGTTGTCAATGCCTTTATTATCTGAGTATGTGCTGCGTTTAACTCTATTTTCCTTGAGTGGGATTTTACTAATACTACCTGACATAACACCTGTTGCAGCTGGGGGTGGGAGTGCATTAGGTTTGGGTACAGCAATAATATGCTGTACTGCCATACAGAGGCAGCCAAGAACCCGGTGATCATTAAAATCCCTATCAATTTTATTACAAATGCTAATTTCACCGGCATTTTGCTCTTACCTTGCTGCAGTCCGGCAGCTTATTCTTGCGACGTTACAGTTGCCCGCCTGAAAATTCTTAATATGCTTGTTATTAAGGTTAGTTATTGTTATTAAGCTATCCCTATCAAGTAGTCATTCAGTGCCCAGGCGAAGAGCTGTTCCCACGCCAATCTAAGCGATCTATCTCTCAGGGCAGGCAAGTATGGTTGGAGGTGGGGCATTGAATGTTCTATGGCCAAGAGGAATGCTGTGTAGTAGACACGTACCCTCCTTCTTTTCAGGTACGTTGGCCTTTTTACTTCATATACAAATTGGTGTGACAATTCTTCCAGGTAATTATCGTCTGAGGGTACCATCTACTCCTGGGCAGTGAATTGGTTAGTTATCTACTTTCTTGACAGTACAATAATACGCTGTACCTGCATGTGCGAGAGAAAAGAAAGAGAACATTCAGGTGTTTACATGTGTATATGTGCAAAACAATGTCCTTCAGTTTCGTTATTACTACAGTGGGTAGGGGGTCAATGGGCAGAGGGTTTGGGGCTCAACTGACGGAAGTCTCTTTACCCTTTGATCGTGTAACCATGGGATGGGCGGTATGGGGATCACCCCTTTCTTTTCTAATAGTTGTCTCTGGGGAATCTGGGGGGTGGCAGGGTATGGGGACACTTAGGCTGTTAGTTGTGGTAGAAGTCTCTTCCTCCGTTGGTGACGCTGTTGTTGTTCTTCCAGTGGCCCTGTCGGTGGCGCTGGGGCGGGTCTGGAGTTTGTAGATCTTTACGTCGTGTAGGTGGTTCCAAGCACGTTTGTCCTGTAGTTTTACTGCTCTCGTTGATACCTCCTCTACCAGATGGGGGCCAGTGAATCGTGGACTGTTCCACTTTCTGTTGAAATTGCGAATTAGTACGTGGTCACCTTTAGCAACTTTGCACAGTCTTTCCTTTTCCAATTCTTTATCCACGTCTTCTTGTTGCTCGCTGTTAGACCCGCCCCGCGTGCCATTGAGCTGTTGAGACACAAACACTACACTAGTAATCAAAGGAGACACATATTGGTACATTTCATCACCAAGGACACTCGCAGTACTCTCGTGGTCAGTAAATGCTCTTGATGTTGGCATTAGGGGAAGGTGCATTTGACGTCCGGTAACCACCTCGTGAGGGGTGAGGTGGTGGTCGGAACCTGGTCTATTCCTTAGCTCAAATAGGGCTAATGGAAGGCAATACAACCAACTCTTCTTTGTTGTTTGCTGTATTTTTGCAATTGCCTCCTTTAATAATAAATAATAATAATAATTTGGCATTTATATAGCGCTACGAACCCTCAGGTATCTGAGCGCTGCTTATTATTACCCACGGTGTGTGGTGCTCATTTATCGACCTCGGAAGGATGAAAGGCTGAGTTTGGCCCTGCCGGGATTCGAACCTGCATTCGCAGGCTCTGCACTGATGTCAAAGCGAGCGCTCTACTCGCTGTGCCACTTGACCAGCTTTAATAGGCCATTCAGGCGTTCACATACACCGTTGGCCTGTGGGTGGTATGCACATGCAAATTTATGCTTGATGTTCAGCAAGGATGTGATGTGCTGGAACATTTCGTTTGCGAAATGTGGGCCATTGTCTGACCTCAGTACCTCCCACACTCCCCACCTGGGGAAGACCTCCCTCACTAGGAATTTAGCTGCTCTAAATGCATCTGGGTGTGAACAGGGCCCTGCTTCAATCCACCTCGAGAATGGGCATACTACTACAATCATATACCCATTTCCTTGACATACGTTGATCATATCAACATAGTCAATATGGAGATGTCGGAAAGGTCCCTCTGGCCGGGGTATAGTACCTCTTATCACCTTCAGAGTATGATCGTCCGTAAACTGTTGACATGTGAGACAATTGCTGATAAAATTTGACACATGAGAATTTAACTCGGGGCAGAACCAGTCTTCCCTAATTCGTGCTGCAATTACTTCCTTGCCTGTGTGTGCTGGGTAATGTAGATGGCTCAGAGGCAGTGTTCAATAGTGCCAGTGGTATTACAATCTTTCCAGCGTCACCCTGGGGCCATAGTGCGTCGGTTGGTGACATTGTGCATCCTCTTTTTAGCCATATTTCTTTTTCGGCCATTGGTTCAGCCGCTTGTAGCTCCATAATCTGTGTTGCTGGGAGATGGGTGTACCCTTCACTTATCAACATCTCCTTAGCCATTCCCCTCCCTCTCCCTCTCTGTGACTCTGGGGGGTTCCATATCTCACCAAAGTATGCAGCATACTTCGCATGTGCGTCTGCTGCTGCATTCCCTTTTGAGATGTGGTCTTCACCATTGGTGTGTGCGGTGCATTTGACCAAAGCTAATTCTTGGGGGTCATTTATTGCTTCAATTAGTTCAGCCAATAGGAGGGCGTGTTGCACTGGAGTGCCATCAGCTCTCCTAAACCCTCTTCTTCTCCATTTCGACAGCCCTGAGTGGACAGTGGACGTAACATATTCGCTGTCGGAATATCTGGTTACTCGTTTGTCAAAGCTTTCCTTCAACGCCAAGATCAGTGCAACTAATTCTGCTGCTTGAGCGGAGTAATGCTGTGGTAATTGTACACATTTCATTGCCACACACACCGGTACCTCCATCATTTTTACCACTGCTGCCCCAGTCCTCCTTATACCATCCCTTTGGTCGATAGTTGATGACCCATCAATGAACAGGAGCTCACCTCCTTCTAGTGCGTTTTCTTCAACCTTTCTAGTACATGAGTACATTTCAGTTATTTGCGTACAGTCGTGGGCATAATCTCCCTCCTCAATTTCTTCTGCTAGGAACCTTGCAGGGTTGACCGTGCTACATCTAACAATTGATAGTTCAGCTCTGGTTAAGATGATCTCATAACCTGATGCCCTTTGCGTGGTTAGGGTGGACTTAGGTTTATTCAATATCGCAAATAGTGCATGTTCCACAAACAGTGTAGTTGGGCACCCCATGGTGATTGCTGATGCTTTCTCTACCGCAAAAGCAGCTGCGGCGAGACCTTGTTCGCAAGGGAAATGACCTAACATCACAGGATCTAAGTGGCCGCTGTAAAATGCTACTGGTTTGTAGCCCATGCTTGTTTTTTGAGCCAACACTGCTTTCATTACTGCTGAGTCGCAATGTGAAAATATAAAAAATTGTCGCTCATAATCTGGGGATGCCAGTACCGGATCAGTTGATATCGCATCTTTCAATTCATCAAAAGCCTCTTTCATTTCCATTGTCCACCCCAACTTTTTCTCCCCTTTATTAGCTTCCTTTAACGCCTCAAGCAGAGGTCCTATGTATGAACTGTAATCAAATACCCATGCTCTACAGTAGTTGCACAGACCCAGGAACTGCTGCAGTTCCCTCACTGTTTGTGGCACTGGTGTGTTTGAAATGGCCTGTGCTCTTTGTGGTGCAATCTTTCTTCCATGTTGGGATATGAGCTGACCAATCTAAAGTACCTGTTCTTGACAGTACTGTAACGTTTCCATATCTACCTTGTAACCTTTTTCAGCCAATATTGTCAGCATCTTTAATGAGTCCTTTCTGCATGTTCTTTCATTTGTACTGCAAATTATTATGTCGTCGACATACTGCAACACTGTGCTTTCCACTTCAATGTTACCCAAATCCATCTGTATTACTCTGTTGAAAATTGAGGGTGATTCGCAATACCCTTGTGGCAATCTGGTGTGTTTCCATTTTGTGTTTCTGTAAGTGAAACTTGTCAGATCTTGTGAGTCTGGGTGCAATGGTATTGAGAAGAATGCATTTTTAAGGTCGATCACTGTAAATCGTGATGCTTCTGCTGGAATGCCACACAATATTGTGACCGGGTTTGTGGCTATGGGGTATTCTGCTTTTACTATGTTGTTCAAGGGCCTGAGATCCTGTATGAAGCGCCAAGACCCCCCTCTAGCCTTGCGCACTGGGTATACAGCCGTGTTACTTGGTGATTCTGAGGGGACCAATATGCCATTATCTATAAGGGCCGTTATGGTTTCATATATGCCCTCATCTGCCTCTTTTGATAGTGGGTACTGTTTCACTCTGGGGAGTATTGCACCTTTTTTCAATTTTATCCTTACTCCCCCTATACTTTTTATGCACCCCACGTCATAGGGGCTAGTAGTCCACAATGATGTGGGTACCTTTGTCATATCCTCCTTAAAGAAGGGGACTGGGGTGCATGTGGGTGCCTCAAGTGCCATTGCAATTTTCTGTGCTACTTGTTTGTACGCCACTCTTAGCCATATTTCCACACTCATAATAAACACCATTTCACCTTCCTCCTTTGCTTCTGAGAACAGCTCCTCATCTGACACCTGGGTGAGTCTACATCCTTCTGCTAGTGCTATCACTGCCCTCCATGCTCTTCCTTCTCTGTCTTGGGCATGTACAGCAATGTAATCAGCTGTTGCTATAATGCTCTCAATGTCCACTGGAACCACCTTTCCTTCTGGTTCATTGACTGGTGTTTCTGGTCTGAACAAATAGGCTGCTGGCCTCCGCCAGATCTTTCCCTCTATCCCTGGCATCCATGCAAATGCCATGTCTGTCCCGTACTGGAAGAGTTCGCCATCCACTGGCTCCGCCCTAATCGCTGTCTGTCCGCAGTATGCTTGCATAATCTGTCGTGCTGTGAGCATGTTAATCCCTGGAGTAGAGCAAATTATGCCGTCCTCAGTAAAGGAGATCGTCATATTCAACCTGTTCATTATGTCTCTCCCCAGTATATTTACTGGTGAGGCACTATAATATAAAAGTGGAACTGACATGTCATAATCTCCTATAGATAAGGGAATGTTATCAGTAAAAGGAACCAACCCTCTAGCCCCAGAGAATCCTTGGGTGTTCATGGCTTCGCCTGACATCTTAAAATTACCTTCCCTTATGCAAGACCGGGTCGCCCCGGTGTCAACAAGGAATGATAATTTTTTGTCACCTATCGTTACCTCTATGCGTGGTTCCTCCGCACCATTAGGTGTTACTGACAGGATGGGACACACCAAGGCCGTCTTTGGGCTGTCCTATTGAGGGTACAACGATTGACCATTTCCTGTGTAAGGGTTGTGTCCCAGGACCGTCACCCTACCCAGTTGTGTTTGTTGTACTTGGGGTTGTTGTGTTATCGCTACCTGTTGTTGTGGCAGTGAATGTGTCTGTGGCTGTTGTTGTGTTATTAGTTGTTGCTGTTCATTTCCCTGTTGCAACGTCTGCTGTTGCTGTATGCCCTGCTGTTCCTGTGTGGGCCTTGGTTGTCCCTGTTCACTCCATGATGGTGTTCCTGGTCTTACTCTACACGTGCGTGGCATGTGCCCTAATAATCCACAACTCCAACACACTGTTGGTTCCCTACTCTGCCATGGAAAGCTCCCTGTGTTTTCCTGGTATACTGGTTGCCCTGTGGGGTAGGAATTTCTAAGTCCTCCCACCTGCTGTTGTGTGTTATATCCATATCCTCTCCCTCTCATAATTCCTCCTCTTCCCCTGTTGTAATTATAATACCCAGCTCCTGGCATTGAGTATCCTCCTCCCATGTTGGTCGTGTATGGTTGGAGTGGCGGCACCTGTTGTGTTATAGTCTGTGAAGGTGGTATTTGGGAGGGATCTTGTGCAGCCACTACTTGTGTGGGGATTTGGGTCATTGTTGCAGGCGTAGTTATTAGTGCCCCTTCCATTGTGTATTTAGTGAGTTTTTTCTGTACTAGTTTAGCCTCTTCCGTTTTCCTGTCCTCTTCCTTTTGTTTCATTTTTCCTTGCCATGTCCTGCAATGATACACTATTGTCAGTTGTATTTCTGGCCATGCCTTTGCTTCCATTCCCACTACTTTCTTCAGTTGTTTCTGAACTCCTTCTGGGAGCCCTTGTACTAGTATATGATAAAATATTGCTGGTGTTTTGTCCCATTGTTCTCTAGTTTCCATGCGCCACTTTTCTTGGATTTCCTGGATATAATCAACAGGATCTTCGTTCTCACGCATCTTGCGTGAGGTAATTGCTCCTATGTCTGATGTGTCTGGGTACTGTACCCAGTTTGCAGTTTGCGAATGGTGCCCCATAGTGCGATGTGTTTACTATTGTTACCCCAGGGAATCCCGCTCTCTTCCAAATGTCATCCGCTGCATCCCCTAATATCGATATTAGAAGGCCCTTTACATCTCCCACTGCCAGTTTCTGTCCTGTGGTGTGTTTTTCCATTTCATATATCCACTTACCCGCACCTCCACTTAATGATGGGAGCCTGCACTTTATATTTTCTTTGTCTGTATGCTTCCAAGGGACATACTGTGGTCTAACCCCTCCCCTCTCCAGAAGTGGCATTAAGTTATGTCTCGTTTTACCCTTTGTGTTCCATAAAATCGAGTCCTCACACCCTTCCTCTTCTTCCCTCTCTTCTACATCGTCATTTTCGTCCGTATTTCCCCTGCTCGTAACTCTTTCTTCTCCATCTTTTCCCCTTCTTCCATCGTTTCCTGTATTTAATGTGGGCATGTGTATTCGTCCTTCCTGCCTGCGTCTAGGGAGGTCTCTAAGCCGACATGCATAGGGTGTCAGTTCGTCTGTGAAGGGCGCAAGTTTTATTGTACGTAATGAGCGTGAGGTGGTTGAGCATGTAGGGTGGGATGAGAGAGGGCGTGATGGGGACGGTGTGGCCTCATGTGTCTGTCTTTCCGCTATTCCTTGCTCTTCCTCCTCACTTCTCTCCAGTTCATCCTTTCTCCTACGGATCCATGGTGAGTCTGTGTTGGTCAGGGTGATGTATAGTTTACCTATGCTTTCCCTTTCACTGTTTCTTCCTTCCTTCTCCTCGCCTTCCTCTTCTTCACTACAAAAGTCAGTCATAAACGGCACCCCCCACTCGGTCTTTTTCCCCTTGATTGTTACTGTTTTTAAGTCTATTAGGTCCAGTTCTCCTTTTTCTCCTTTATCAACCGCTCCCCTTTGCGCTGATGTTGTTGCTACTTCTGTGTCTCTATATACATCCCCCCATACTTCACTGTCCCTTCTCCTATCTTCTCTTTCTCCTTCATTTCTCTCCTCCATCTCCCTACCATTTTCCTCCCTTTTCCTTTTTAATTCCTCCATTACTTCACTACTCACCTGTTCCAATATCCTTTCATCCTCTTTCTTCCTTTCCCATCTCACCCTCTCCCTTTCTAATATACTCTCTATCACCCTCCCTTCTTCGTATTTCTTAGTCGTTTCTGATAGTAATCTCCTCTTCCACATTGCCATTTCTCTTTCTTTCTCTTCTTCTTCCCTTTTCTTTTCTCACAGCACTGCTCTTGATACCCTTTCTGCTGCTGCTTTTACCCGTTCAGCTTCTCTCCTTTGCTCCTCAGTTCGTTCCCTTATTTTTTCCAATTCGTTCTTACCTTCTTTCCTTTTCCTCGCTCTCTCTCTTTCCTCCCTCTCGAGCTGTTTGATCAGTTCATTCTGCTCATCCCTTAACTCTGCTAGTCGTTCCTCCAAAATCTCTTCCTTTTGTCCTAACAGCTCTTCCTCTCTCATTCCACTCTCCCTGGTATTATCCTCGTCTGTTTTCCTTATTACCTCCTTCTCTTCTCCTGTTAATGACCCTCGTAATTTTAATAGTATCTGTGCAGCTACCCACTCATCATTTCCTATTTCCACAGTTTGTTCTTCTCCAGTCCTCCCCTCCCCTGCTGGCATCTTCCTATGAGCCACATATGGTGGAGGGCTCTATGCCGGGTTCGAGTACCCCTCAGCCGCCCTTAACTGTCCTCTTTCTATTTCTCCTAATTCTCTTAAAGGGTACAACCCCCCTCCCTCTGTTTTCACTACCTTTGCTAGGGGTATATCGTTGCTCGGTTCCTTTTTTATTTCATTTGATTTATTATACTTTTCTCCTCCCTCTTGTCCGTCCCCCGTGTTCTTTGGGTCTTCACTCCCCTTTTTCCCATCCTCTCCTTCCTCCTTAATCTCTTTTTCTTCCGGTATTTCCCCCACAGTGAACATTCCATTTGGTCCTGGTCGGGACCCTTGGGACATCCTCCATAAGTTAAACACCTCCACGTGGTTTGCCAACTTCTTCCCTTTGTATGTATTATGCAGATGGTTTAATAGTGAATGTTGGGCATATGGATCGAAGCTACCATTAGGCGGCCATGGTGTTATCATTTTGTTGTCCGTCCCCTGTGTCCATTCTATGCTATACTTAATCAGTTTCTCCCTATGGGGTGACAGTGTGATACATATGTGTTGTATTTTTTGGTGTTCCCCCACCCTCCCGATCCTGTCCCGTGTGACATAGTAGCGCTCCACTTGTTACCCTTCCCCTATTTGGTAGCGGTTATCTCACTAGCACAATATACAGCCTTATATCGTTACCTGGCCCCGTAAGTTTGGGGACTTGCGATAGTCCGCTAAGGAAAATTATTAAAATATAGTATTTACATTTGTATATTTTCTTCTTTCTTTCTTCCTTTACACGACACCCTTACGGCCCCCTGTGGCCGAGGCGCACGTAGTCCCCTGCGGCTGCGTACCCCTTATGGCGTTCTTATACAGTCGTCCTATTTTCACTTGCTCCTCCTCCTTCTTCTACACTTGCCGTGGCCGGCGTTCTCCGTGCGCCGCCACGTCCACCGTTTCGCCTTTCCTTGATCAATTCATGACCGTTTATCTCTGTTCCCACTCCCTTACCACAGTTCTCTTCCCCACCACTCTCAGAAGGAAAGATGCCTTGTGCTCGGGATATCCTATGAAAGCCCTATTGGTGACGTCACCGATCTCTTCGAGCTACTGGTAAGTTCTTCATATATTCTTTAAGTTCAAAATACACTTGCAATCTACCCCCGTTAACCTCACAGCTGTCTTCCTGTCACTCCTGGAACAAGGTAATCAATAATATAATCGGACTGCGCAGGCTGCGTCGCCTCGCGTGTGATACGCCCCTCGACAGGAGGGCTTAACCAGCCAATTATCTTCCGTATTGGGCAACTGACTAGCTACCGCCTACAGGGAAACGTCATTTACCTATCGAGTTTCTTGCTCGAACAATAGGGATACTCATCCACTCATTGATCAATAAATGCCAAATCGTAGGAAACCACACACATACACACCCTTACACGTAGTCGCGACCTAGGCCAATCAGTGTCTACGAGCGGCCGCACGTGATGTTTTCGTGCTCTGCCCCCTTCTCTCGCGTAATGTAACCGACTGCTCTCGCACTCGTTCGGCTACCATTCATTTCGTTGCCAACACTAAATTGTCAAAACCTTCGCCGCGCACCTGTGCAACACCTCCCACCTCCCGTATTTAATTCCTCCCCCCTCCCTCACAATTTCGCATTGCTTGTTGTGTGTGGCATGCTCACCAAGTTCTCTTGATGCGGGGCCACTCGACTGCGTGCACCCCTCCTAGCGGCTCGCCACCTCCCCTCGTCTGGACCACGTCTGGACACTCGCCAACCGCAGGCGGGATACTTCTCAACCGGCTCCCGAAGGCCAATATCCGGATTGCGCTGTCCGGTCTTCTCGCAGTTCCGCGATGGTAATGTAGTCCTCAGAAGGGGAGTAGTACCTGGAAAAAAGTAAAAATAAAAAAGCAGATCTTAAACAGATCTCAGCAGTGCCTCCAACTTGTCAGGGGGAAATTCTGCCGGGGTCGGCCGGGCCGTCCGCAGACCTCCGGGCAGGGAGGCCCCAACTCCTCCCGTATATCCCAAAAGAGATAGAGTTTGAGACACACGCAAGAAGCAAGGTGACTCTGCTGTTTATTAGACAAAACGGCAGGGATGGGTCAAGGAGCGTACGCGTCCGTCCTGACACACACACAATCGTGGGGCTCGCAGGCCCTTTTTACCTTAGTATGACGCGCTACTTGCGTCATCTTACAAAGTTTAGTAAAAAACCTATTTCCACTCTGGATTGGTTACTCGAGTGGTAGGGTTAGTATAGCGCACATATAGAGAACGGTGTTAGTGGTTGAGGGTTAGTCAGGTGGTATAACTGGGCTGTCCCTTCAATTTGATACATGAAAATTGTTACATGAAGACCTCTGAGGATTGGTCAATGTTAATGGCGTCAGTGATAAGAGCCCCATGTTCTGATTGGTCCGCTCGCGAGCCTCCCAGTCTGGGACTATCGCTGTTCCCAGCTCACGGTGCACCTGTAATTTGCAACAATGTTTTAATATGGGTAGGTGTAAACAATGTGAGGATTTATTCATATGTTGGGAGGTCGACTACTCCCACTGCTGCAGATATCCAATGAGTCTTTTAATTGTATCTGCCTGTGTCTTGAAACGTGGGATTCAGGCGTCTCCTTCCTCCTAGGCTTGGCATCTTGTCCGGTTTGGCTTTGTCACGTGAGGTGGGACCGTGTTTGAGGCAAAATTCAACATAATTAATATTGTTTTTCCTACTGTGTGCCTGGTTTATCTTGCAGGTGCGACCTTGGCGTTGGCTTGCAGCGTTGCAGATTGCAACATCGTGCCCTTGGCGGTGTGCTTTCGCCGGGCTCATTCTGCAGGGTCAGCAACCCAGTTCTTGCTCATTCAATGTTCATGGAAGCTTTTGCTTGCGGCCTACTTGGGCCTGGTGAATAGGTGGAACCGTTTGATGCAGAGCGCTTTAGGTTACGGTATCATATTGCTCTATCCTCAGTATCGTGTCTCCGTTATATTCTTCATTATGGTACATGGCTCTTAGAAGAAGCGTGAGCAAGCCTTTTTAGATAAGTTCATGATGCGTCTTGCGTTTTCTGCATTTTGAGAGCCTATGTGGAAAATAATAAAGATGCACGTCCGTGAGTATGTCTGTCGCCTACGTCATAGCACTGAGTATATCCTTCGTGTGGATTGGTGTGGGAGTGTCCGGTGTGTATATTTGCACAGGTGTGCTGACCGTTGGCTAGGTCGTCATGGCATCTCTAACGACGTGTAGGTTTAGTCGAGTTGATCCGTGCCGCAGGTGTCGGCATGGACAGGGCGGGCTGCTGGGCAGGTAGATGGGCACATCCGTATGTTCCTGTACCAGGGTATTTGGTCGTCTGGTAGATAGGCAAACTCCTCTCGTGGCGGGTGTCTAGGCCGCGATCCTCTAGGCCAAGCGCGAGAGGGGAAGGGCGGGAGCCTGGTCTTCCACTCTCCCACTTCAAGGGTAACATCTTTGAACCCATAGAAGACCCCACTTGAACTGCTGGACCTTCACTCACCGACCCAGTGGTTGCCATGTCTCACACCGGTTCGACTTCGAAGCTACCCTGGTGAATACTTTGACCAGCATAGCTCAAGTGCCACCTTCAAACTTCTGAGCCCACATGTTTGACCCAGATTAATGTCTGTGAAATGCTTGGAGCAACTATGGGGCACAGTCCTCGAACTTGGTTTAGCCCACTTTTAGCATCCAAGAACATATCCTTTTTACGAGCATTGTGGATTTTACTTGCCTGCTTACACCTCTGATTCATTACCCAGAGTGCTACAAGTTTCTATCTGTACATATTCTCTGTTCTTTCCTCCAGGGTGGGTTTTGTGTAGTGTTTTTCTATTTGGTTATTATTTGTATCTGGTGTGTTTTATTAAAGTATAACCTTCCTTCAGCCCATGTTCCCACAGAAGACGAAGGAGGTACATCGCTTAACTGTTTCTGTTTTACCTTTACGATTGGGATCACTCTTGGTTTGTAGCAGTTTGAGTGATGAGTGGGTGCTTTATCTACTACTCACCCTTGTATTCCTGAAGGGCAGATGTGTGTCTGTGTGTGTGTGCGTCTGTGTGTGTGTCTGTTTGTGGCATGGATCAGCCCAGAGAACAGAACATCAGTGGGCAAAAGGGAGTATTTACAGGGAGAGGTCAGAAAGTGATGAGGCCTCTTTTTCACACCACTGTGTTCTACATTGTAGTTTGGAATGACCTGCAAATCCAGACATGCTGGCAGATGCAACCGTATCACCACTGGAGTAGGTTATTTTGGGAGCAGTGGAAGCTAATGGTGCATCTGCATCATTAATAAGTTTATGCCACTGCAATTTGTCACAATGCAAGATTGCGAAGTCATTTAGTCCTGCTGTACTTGCTAATTGCAGAGCTAACTGACTTCCTCTGGCTTCCACACCTTCTCCTTCTACAGCTCTTTATCCTCTCGCTACTTTAGCTCCTTAACCCCTCATCTGCCTCAGCCTGCCCCTCATCCACGTCCTCCTGCTCCATCACATTACATACTGCCTGCTACCTCTCATCTGCCCGTTCATGATCCTCCCTCCCTTACCCTCAATTTCTAACACCTCGTGTGATACCTTGTGCTGCCCCTCAGTTTCTGCCACCTGGTGTTCCACATCCTGCTGCCCCTCCCTCTCTGCCACCTCCTGTTCACCCTTCAGCTGTTCATCTCTCTTCCTTCTTTTGTTCACTTTCTGCTATTTGGCCATCCCCATCTCCTCCTGCTGCTGATGGCTATTCTCACTCAAAGACAGGATTCTCCTAAAGAGTTAACATAGCATGAGACCTCCTGCCCCTCTTCCTATGTGGCTCACCCTTAGTTAGTTCTCAATCTAAAAGGTAAGCACATTGCACAGCGAACCAGGGCCTATTTATCAGCCCACCACCACTGTGGGATCAGACTGGTCTACTGAAGCTCTGCAGGACAATCTGTCATTCTGATTGGCCCACTGACGCATTCCCTGTATGCCTCATCTCTCATGGGGATTTAGGCATGATTTTGTTGGGCCAGCAGGACCATCAGTATTTCACAGGAACTCAATATTGCTTTCGGTAATCACCTTTTACCAGTTTGCTGGTTGTTTGCCTATCCTTAGTGCATGTGTGTGCCTGTCTATCTGTGTCTGTATGTACCAATAGGTGCGCCTTAGACTCACAGAAGAAGCATGCATATTCGTTTGAAGTGTTAGAGCCCAAAACAGAGGGCTACATTCAGTTGTAGGTGACCAGGAACAAAGTTAGAGTTTCCTGCCTAAATGTGAGAGTCTCTAACAAGGGGCAGGCACCTAACAAACATTAGCACCCTGGCTGGGGGAGCCAGCTAATCAGGTGGCTAGGAACGCAGGCTTGAACTGCCAGTGAAAGCCTGCATTCCATGCCGCCTGACGCTGGCTTCCCCTGCTGCCATTCCCCCCCCCCCTCCGTCCCGTTCACATTTCTTTTATATCCCCCTCCCAACGCTTACCTTATTTCGCTGCTGTGGCACTCCTCGCTGCACATTCCTCGCTGCTCCCGATTGCCATTATGGAAAGTGAAGAGAGGCTCCGTACAGAGCCCCACCCTCTCTTTCCAAGGTGGCCCAACTTGGAACAGTATTTTTGTTGCATGAACGGGACGCCGTGAGGCGCCCCGTTCACAGAGCGAAAATACAGTAAATTAGCCCGTCCCAGCCCATGGGACAGGTGCTAATGGCCTTATGTACCTGTTCTATGGGCATACCTGGGCAATAACGGCCCAGGGCCCACGTTTATTTCACCTGTTGTTTTGAGCCTGCATTCCCCACATTATGATTGTCTAAGCAGAAGAAAACATGCACTATTAGCGCATAGTCCAGAGGAACCTACCCAATCATCTCTCTCCAATGCCCAGCTCAATCATCTAATGGATGCCCTGGCGCGTACACTTGTCTAAATGAAAACGTACATCATTTGGTTATATTTATGTATGGTAAAGAGTGCTACATGCCGGAACAGCAGCATCAGGGTAAACATATCTGTAGAGAAAACTATTGAACCATTTATAGATAGAAAAATAGTAATGTGAACTGATAATAGGTGCTTAGGAAGCTTTTGTCTGAATGTGCAGTGACATTCAGAGTATAGGAATCGTTTACACTTTCATTCATCACTAGCTGGGCCCCAGATTGCTGGTGCATCTGATACCGTGCAACTACTCTTGTAGCAAAAAGCATATTATAGAGTAGTGTAAAGGCACTTTACTAAACTGAAAATATGGTTTAGCAGAATCAGCATTTCATAAAAACAAAATGCAATATTTAGCAGCAACCGATTCCCCACTGATGATAACCTTAAACCTGAAGGGAAGAAAACAGTCTGGGGGCAAGAAGGAGACCAAGATGAATAGGCTTATTGATAGCAGGGTCAGTGGCAATAACAGGGGAGAGGATGCTTAGAATGCACGGACCTTAGTCATTAAAGGTCAGGAAATACCCTTAGGCTCCAGACTATTTGTGTGGCTGTGCACATAGTGAAGGTGTCCGCAGCATCATTAACTAATAATAGGGGTGATATTCGGACTGTTATTGGAGAATGAGTCTGGTTTTAAGCTAGAGTTAAAAGGAACAAAAAATAGTTTCTTGATGATTTCCACGCGGATGGGAAGACACTCACAGCTGTTAGGAACACTGGGGCAGTATCACATTAGAAAATTGTTCTCAGAGCTCAAGCACATACTTAGACCACAAGCCTTTTTTTTTTACACATGGTGAAATCAAATGATGCATCTATTCATGCAAAATTGCTCTCCTCAAGGATGTCTCCTGATTGCTATGGGAGAGTCCCAGCAAGCAGGAATCATGACGCCATGCAGCTAACAGAATCAGTGGCTTTGAGATGCCAAGGGAACCAGAGCCAAGGCAGCCAGGACAACCGACTATATACCGCAGCCAACCAAGAAACATAAAGACGCATGTGCTAGCGGTTGGGTCATTCCATGATATCCATAGTCCTGTGGACTACTGCCGTCTCTGCTCTTCCATGTTAGGAGCTGCCCATGTCTCTGGCAGTACCATCATCACCCGCCACCTTGCCTCTAATGGACATCAGCAAGGTTGAGAAGCACTGTGTGGCCATCAGTCACTTCAAAGCCTGCCAGCGCCATCATGCTGGCTCCCTGCCCTTCTCTTTTCAATTCACCCACACCAGTGATCAAACTGAGTTCCACTGAAGCCCCAGGAATCCATACATTGAGAGCGTGGTTGTCTTTGATGCTAGCACATGACAGCGTATGGCCAAATTCAGTTGAAGAAACCCGAGCTCGAGCTACAAGCCTGATGGTTTGAAATATGAGACCCAGCTCAAGGGACAAAACGTCAGGGTATATTACATTTGGGTTGCATTTGACTTAGATTAGACTTTGTTCATCCACATTTTACTTTTGGACCCAGTCCTTCAGGAGAAGACAGCACAGAACAGTACAAAATGAGAGCAAGTAGATCAAAACCACCTGGCAGGTGCAAAGCACAACACCGTACCTTGCCATTGACAGACTTGTATAAATACCCCTGCATTACAATGAGGCCACATCTCGTTGTAACCTGAGCTAAATTTACATTTTGCTTGGACCAGGACCTCTGTTCGACATTGGGAAGGATCCTGTGATCACGGATAGGCATTGTCACTACTAGTGATATGCCAAGTACTACAGTGATACTGCAGTTGAGTACAGCAAGCAATTAGTGACTATTTAATGCCTGAGTACAGCAACAAACCTGGGTGCGGTCCCTATGAACAGCATATTTTTGCTTCCAGACTAGTTTTGTACTCTATACATAGTATAGATACTTAAGTATTTAAATACTGCCTTTGTTTGGATAGTGTGTGTAGCTATATTGAAATAGGGTTACCACTGTGATAAACTGACCTCTGCCCTCCAGGAGTCGAGACTAAAGCCCACACTCAGCCCTCACACTTCTACAAATCAAGAGCCAACACAATCATAAAAGTAAAACAGGCACAGTCATGCGATACACCGCCTTCACCTTTTGTGCAAAGGTGGGCCGGGGAAAGGCTATATTCTCAAGAGGGGTGTGAATGTGGTTTGGTAGCAATCCACACAGCAAAGTATAACAGTCCAAAATAAAGGACCGTCAAATCAAGTTTCTATAAACATATATACTTTTATTAAACACAACTTGCACAATAATAACTAACTGGAAAACACTGTAAAAACCCACCTCTGTCGAAAGAATACTGAATATGCAAAGTGAGAAAAGTTGCAGCACTCTGGCTAATGAGACAATTAAAAGACCACAATATTCAAATGGATATTTCTTGAGGTTGCAACACATGATCAAAAATACATAGCCAGTCCTTAGGGTCCACAAATGGGCCAACGGGTGATATAGCAGGCAACAGTACCTTTTTGCAGTTCTTGGTGGTCCAGCAGCGCCCAACCAGACTTCTTGACTATTGTGAGAAGATTGGGAGAGTGCAAAAGGCAGCAACACATGTTTCTGGTTGTACAATCGTGTTGAATGGTTGTGGAAACACGCATTTAAACATAAAAAAACACTTGGATCCCGGCTGTCTTGGCTCTCACGGTGCTGTGAATCCCAATCCAGGGGCTCAGGGAAAAGATTAATCCTTTTCTTGGGCTCCAAAACACATGGGAGAATGGCATACAAATACAGGGGTCCTTCCACTTGTTCAAGCAGCAGGTTTACCCCAATGGTCCTTGTGGATGGTTTGGGGACAGAGCTTGCCTCTGCCTTGCAACACCCATCTCCACCTCACAACTGGAGGACTTTGGAAAGGACTGCTCTGCCAGTAGGGTCCAGACAAAATCTTATTCAAGCGTTGGAGTTCAGAAAACGATTCCAAGATGATTTCAAGAAGTGGTGGTAAACCCCTTCTTTTATGGTTAACAGCTTGCAGGTGATAGGACCCACCTTAGCGGTCCAACCCCTGTACTTGAAAGAAGTGGTCTTTGCCCTTCTGGCTTCAACCTCAAAGTGCTTTGCTCCAGTCCAGATGAAGTGGAAGGGACAGGAAAGAGAGAACATTTCAGAGAGAAACAAGATGATGGAAGTCGTTCTCCACTGTTAAGCGACTGCCTGTCCACTCTCACCCCACCCCTTCCCTTGTAACTAGGAATGAAGAGGTCAAAGATATTAAATAAGAGGCGTGTGTAAAGACCGGAGGGGGGTCTGCACTTCCGCTCTCTATATGATAGAGGGGAGGCACAGAGACCCCTGCCAAGATTCTCTATTACGGTAGCAATGGACGAGCAATCAAGGCCTAGCTTCTCGGGAGGTGATGCGAGCTGGTTCTTAAGTACCGTGTAGTCCCCGAGCACCCACGAAGGAATGTCCGCACACTGTATCGCTTACAACACTGTCTTTATATTATGAATATTCACGGTCATATACACAATCACGATAACTCTTTTTGTACTCCGAAAATCAACAATGGTAAATATGTAAAATTCTAAAGTGGTACCACTAACGTTATTAGATCTCATTAAAGTGCATACGGTCAGAATGACACACAGATCAAAATAAAGAGGAAACCAGCAGTAGAGAGAGGAAGGAAAGCAAGATGGTTGAGCAATAGGCAGAATACTGGTAACTACCGTTAACCACAATTCTGTGTGAAGATCCCCCCACCTGGGTAACCTGTAGAAGAAAGATGCAAGCCCAGTCTATATATTGTTCACACTAGACTTTCCAATAGTTCTGCAACCCCAAAGTACCTGGCGTTGTAGCGTTCCTCGTCGGGGCAATCGACAACCCTTCTTGAGTGCCTTCCCTTTAAGGCAGGAGTCACGTCGAAAGTCCGATGGAGAACAGTTCGAGCTACGACGGTGAAGTGGCGGTATCGTTCCTAGCGTTGCTCGTTGACGGGGAAGCGTGAACGTCCTGCAAGGAAGAGGTGTGCGAGTCACCTTGATGTCATTATTTCTGGACCGCAAAGAGTTGAAGAACTGTGGCCCAGCAAGGGCGTCAAGTCGTTGGCGTCTCTGTGGTCTTGGGATGCTCCTCGGTGCGTCAACGGTCAGGCCTTCTCCAGCAGGATAGAGCGGTGACAATGCGGACAAGAGCGTCCTTGGATCAATGGAGTTCTTAGGCAACGGGAGCACGGCGGCTCCAGTCGGCGACAGCGGTCGGCGACAGTGGCGGACAACAGTCCGGGCGCTTCTCCTTGGAGTTCTGCAGCATTCCCTGTATCGGGTCGGCAGCCTGTCGAAGGTCTGTCTACCAGGGAGCTTAGGCAAAGATCGGCTGTGCACGATGGTCCCTCATAGCTCGGAAGAGGGCGCCTTACCAGGTCCTCTCTGGGTTAGTTCTTGAGGCACAACAACTTTCAGATTGCGAAGGAGAGCAACAGCAATTCTTCTCATCCAGCAGGGCTCAAGGTTAAGCTTCAGTTACTCCAGTTACTCATCATAGTGGACTTCAGCTTCTGAGCACGATTTCTAGCAGTGGGAGGTCCCCAGATATACCGTTGATCTCCCATTAATTCCGCTGGGTCACGCTCAAGCATCCAATCACGACTACGGGCATTCATGCAGGCAGGCAGCCAATCAGGCACTTGAGGCATTCAGGCCATTCACTTCTCTCCAGACACTCACAACAAGTTATGTGTATTGGGACAAGTACCAAGCCATTCAACACTCCAAGCTGCATTCATACTGGTTTCGGGCAGGGCTGTCTCATCCATTGTGTCAAACACCAGAGACTAGACAGCCACAACATAGAATGCATATTCGTCACACATTCCATTCTCCCAGGTCCCACCCACAGGCGTACCCACGACATACGGTTGTTCAGAAGGCTCCAGCCAGTCTGGTCGGCACTTCCCCCCACTACCATACACAGAACTTCCACCCAACAGCCAGTCAGGGGGAAGGGACAGAGGCAGGGCTTCCCGGGACATCGGGAATATCAAGGTAACAGGTGATGGAAGGCAAGAGGCCATCAGGGCCATTTTGTCTGCATCAGGAATCTACCGATTCCAATGACAGGGCCTAGGGAT
The DNA here is from genome assembly GCF_040938575.1 of Ambystoma mexicanum. Classification (NCBI taxonomy): domain Eukaryota; kingdom Metazoa; phylum Chordata; class Amphibia; order Caudata; family Ambystomatidae; genus Ambystoma; species Ambystoma mexicanum. The sequence goes on along the minus strand of NC_090936.1, from coordinate 941,739,158 downwards.
CCCAAAATGAAGGACGCTCAGAGCACCAGTCATTTCAGCACGGAGCTGCCACTAGCCCGTACCCTGCTCTGTGGGTCACACACAGGTGCCCAAAAACATGAACTAGGGGCACAGGGTTGTACCCCTACGCATGGGTGTCATAAGGGTATCCCACGGGTCTGTTCACGAAACCAAAAGAGAGAGAGCTGCAACACCAGGAGTCCCACATAAACTCCTGCACGGAAAACACGACAGAACACACGATAAAAAGCAGTAAAGGACAAGGAGACGGAGGCCCTGTCCCTCTGATGCTTTTCCAGCATCACAGCGCGGCCATTCAGGTTCCTGTCTTACCGTTTGACATGCTCATCCTGGCTGGCCAAAATACACATCATCTCCTACAGATGAGCTGATTCACAGAAGCTGACACATCTGTGATATCAAATCGGATATTGCTGCAATGATCACCAGCCTTAACTCAGGAATAGCGTATAGTTTACCCTGTGACCAGCTTGGGCAATTTATGATCATATTAGTTTTGGTACAGGGGTGCATATCTTAAATGCAGCCCCTGTGCAGCAGAAACATGACTGCCACTGCAACTGTCAAAGGGACAGCTGCGACATATGAACCTGGTAGGTGCCACTGGTTAGGCAGGCTCTGTAAATCAGGATACTTACGCAGCAGGACACAAATACACACTATGCTTTTGGCATGGAGCTTATTAACGGGGAATTTGATCAGCAAGTTACCCTTTCAGAGATGTAATTACCCGCATACTTGTATTATTTAATACAAACCAAAAAACCATGGTTTTCATACCCTTGGCAGATGGCAATTAATCACAACCACATGGATTGAAGAACCCCATTGCTACATCGCTACTGCCAACAGTTGAGCAATGGATGCTTATAAATCCGTGTTAGCCTGTGTTAGAAAAATGCACAACCTTTACCCTAGAAAATTGAGCCACAGCTCGATATTACTTGTACATGCTTCCTAGAAACATGTTACAAACAGACAACAGGCAAAATCCAAGAAACTCCTAGGCCAGTTGAAAGATTCTACTTGAAAAGAGAATTGCAGTTTTGGAGCAAATAAATGGAAATGTGGGTATTGTGAATTAACAGTGGACTTGCATATCATCTCATTGCTAAGCTCTAGATATGAACAAGCAAAACAAAAGAGGTGATGGCTGGAAGGCTTTGAATTAATCTTAACCTCTGGCATTGCTGTGGGCAACCCTCCAGACCATCGTTCTTTGCCTGCTAAGCCATTACAAAAGAGGAAAGACCATATGCAAATCAGGCTTGGTCCCAACCCAAAATGGGTAGTCCGGCCCAAACTGCTTGATCACATCCCTTCTGTATGAGACCATGAGCATCCCCAAACATGTTTTGGCCTTCGACCCATCAATTTTTGGTTGTAGTTTGTAATTTGCCTGCCTATGTGAGCGAGGATATGCCCAGAAGTTGGTCCCTTGCTTGCTGTGCCAGAGAGAAACAAGTTGCATCTCCCTGGGGAGGCCCAACTACGCCAAAACATGTCTTGGGTTGCTTGTGTTTCCACGCAGAGGGTACCTGGCCTAGCAGTTCAGATTGGGCTGCTACCATTGGTGGCAGTACCTGACTGATTTGCATATGGCTCAACCCCTTTTGCAATGATGCAGACAGGCTAAAAAACGGTGGTGTTCCACCCATCACTTTTTTTGGTTATAAATCTGAACAAGAACATATAATTCAAAAACACTAACTAAGGTACAATGTGATTTTCTTACTTGACGTTTTGGGTTATCGAAAAGTATCCTTTGCTTTGAGTGCAATACATTTTTGGTGCAAGCCAATTAATAACGTGGCATTTTGAGTGACTGAAGAGATGGTAAAACCTATCTAGGTTTTCCGGTGTCTAGAGACGAATGCTCTTGCAAACGCCTCTGACAGCAAATATCAAATTGAAGCCACAGTTCAACACTCGTAGGAACACACCGATTCGACATTAGTTTGTGGGAATTGAATTTTTCAATTTAAATCATTCCCGGTCATGTCTGTCATGCCTGGTCATACGCAATACGCTTCTGCCTCCCCGAAACACTGCCTGGATGTTGAAATTGTGAAATCCTATCTCTGAAAATGATGTCTAGGATGAGAATGCAGGAACACGTTTCTCCTAATCTCCTAAATGCAAAAACGCAGTGCAAGAGTTTTTGTTTTGTTTAATACAGTAGCTTCTGCTTTATAACTCGGTGCCATACAAGTCCCCTTTAACCCAAGCTACTGCTGCTGTCATCTGGCCAGTCTCTGACCACCACTGCATTCTTAAATAGTACCTCAGTAGCCAAAGTCAGCATTAATAAGCTGCATTCCATCCAGGGGAGCATTGCAGAAACCTTGGAATGTACAAGGGCAGTTTCTCATGGCAAAAATGGCCCTACTGTAAAAACATATTTTTCAACGCATGTACCTTTTTGCACTAGGGTAATTTTGTCCTACTTCAGTGTAAGATTGCACTGGCACTGGTGCACATCATTTGTAATGAAGCCCCTTGATAGAGAACAGATCAAACGTACAAGGTCGAGAACTTAACAGCTGTTTTCTATCTGGCAACAATTATTGACTATCATGCTGGCAAAAAAATGTGCTTTTTTTTTTAAATGGCAAAACCTTTTCACTCTTTTGCACCGAATTCAGCCAAAAGGGTTGCTCCTTGACGAATACCACAAGCAAAAGAATGATACATTTGAATTGCTCGATTGTTAGTAAATATTGAAATGTGAGATAAACTGCGCCGTGGTCTCAAATCGAACAATGGAAACACACATTGTATAGCAACTAGCAAATTGAACGATTGAAAAATGCAGGAAAAATGGGAAAATAGAGAAGATAGGAAAAGACGCTAAAAGACTGCCACGAATTGGTATTTCCATGCAAAGTCGTGCGACAATAAATAAAATAACATAATTCATGCGACGGAAGAAACTAAAAACAAATACAAATGTTGTGGATAGTTTTGTTTTTCTTGACTGCTAAAGCAATAAATAATTTGAGGTGTATAAACTATCTGGAGTTAATAATTCAAGAAATGCAAGTAGTCTCAAATTGCACCATTAAGTATTTTACCGAGAATACATTCTACTACATTTACTGCTATTCACCTCAAATCCATCTCGGCAATAATTAATTCAAATAAATGTTGAATAATTGATTGCATTGCTGTTGGGAATTAGACCCTAAGCTCCACATATTTTAAAGCGAGAACGCGGTAGCGCAGACCATAATTTAATACACCGTGTAAATGAATATAGGATTCGCACTGTAGGATCGGGAATGGTAAAAACATATGTTAAATAGGGCATGAATATACTTATTTTTCATGTAATCAGTTAGCAACAAGGTTTCGAAACATCCGCTTCCAATTATTCAAGTAAAACAGAAAATAGCTATAATTCAGCAACAAGTCGAATATGGAAAAGCAGTTTCTTAAAATATTACAACCTGTAATGCTCCATTATTGAAAATGCGTGTCTAGTAGGGAGGTGGGGCGTCGTCCTTTATCATTGCAAATCCAATGAACTTTTGAGTACATTTCAAGTAAATACTTTAAGATCCAAGACAGTCATATATAGGTTATGCACACGATGATCTTATGCAATATTAAATATTTCAAACCAATGAAAAGTAATACAACCTGTGAGTGCTATGAGACCCTACTTCTAACAGGTAGATTAACCAGTAGACCATGTAAAGGAAGCGCTAAGCCCTAAGGGATCGTTGACAAAAAATGCTTGCATCACCGAGCACCAAAGAAAGTGCTCTTTTCATCCTGCATGGCGGCACACCTCATGTGAGAAAATCTGCGGATTTAAGGAGGGCCAGGCAGCGACCCTCTAGAAGCCTGACACATTGCATGTTCAGCCCAACTCTTAGGTATGTACAGGAACCCTCTGCCCAGGCAAGTGGGGACGAAGGGTTCATTCCTCGAGACGTTTGGCTGCAGGGCGCACTTTGCAAGAGACGGGGCTTAAAAGGCACTTGCAAGTTATCAGCAGTGAAATATAGAATACAACTGTCACTCTGTGGGTGAATATTTCCATTCCAGGGACTGACATTTGTGGAATGGTCTGGAAAGGCCGCTTATTGCAATGCACTTTTCCTTGTGGTGGGGCAGGTCAGATTCTAGGAGATATTTATAGGGCAACAAATTAATGCAGGGTGTCTCCCCTCCCTCCAATCAAACGTGCCACACCAATATACTTTTTTTCTATAATTAAATCTAGCTCTGTCTGTGAACCATATACCACCACTATCAGCCCTCAGCCCTATTGCAATAATTATAATTGTTCTTTTATTTATGTAGTTATGTATTTATTACATTTAGAAAGCGCACACACACCCGTGGGCATCAGGGCGCTGGTATCCAGTTACAAGGTCCCGGCTAGGGGAGAAGCATAGTTACAATGAGCACATGACAGGCTGCCTTAAGCAGCATTTCTGGCCGTATGGCGTTAATGTCACTTTTGTTTTATAACACACTTAATACCAGCCAGTGGTTCCGAAGCACCGCATCAGGATTCAAACAAGTGTTGTGTTGCGTTGTCTTGCTTCCAAGACAAACACATTGCCCCTGAGCTATCCTTCCTCATCGCACAAATCACAAGACACGCAACCTCACTCTGTGGCCCAAATGCTCTTGTTTCCTAACATCCACTTTTCACCCAAATTGAAAACACCAGTTGTTTTAGGATAACACAGATCACAGACTCTTTAACATCCACATGTACAATGTTCGATCTTTGGTTATTTCCACCCTGGTGACATAGAAACACTGGTCTAAAGAAAACTTCAGATACCAGGGTCACTCACAAAATACTCTTAATGTACAGAATTGTGCAGCACCTTGGGCATTAAAAAAACAATGTAACTTTACATAGGGTCTACTTTAAATAACATGTGGCACCTTGAAACCTGACTGGATTACATCCTTGACAATACACTTTACATGAAGTTTAATTTAAATAACATGCAACACTTTCGTAATGACAAAAGCAATACCAGACAAGCAACACTCTTTATTGTTGATCTCCCTGTGCATTTGGCAATACTAGCAGTGTTGGTGCACCAGAGACTTAAAAAAAAAAAATATATATATATATATATTTACTGAAAGAACTTTGTTAAAGGGACGTTATGGTTAAGTTGGACTAATAAAAACCTATGACGTTATGGTTCCAAGTAAAACCGAAAACCCCCTGAAATTCGCCAGTTATGGTAAGCTAAGCAACCATAACTCGTGCCACCACCGTGCACTGCTAAAACTAACACCCAGCACATCAAAGATGCGGCGTCCCGGTGTAGGAAGGAAAATCCTTTTCCAGGATGGACACCATGGAAAAGGAAGGCGAGGGTTCCATACAGGGCCCCTCTTCGCTTTCCATAGCAGCCTGCAGAAGGCAAAAAGAGAACCCTATTACCATATTACTACAAGCACATTTTTATTCCCTTTCAAATCTATCCTAATTTCGAATAACTTTACCACAAAGCCAGTCCCAGGTGGACATGGCCACTTTAATCCTATGTTTTGTCCCTTGTGGTCATGGCCAGTAGCCAGATTGTCCAGATCATGACCTTATTCCATGACCTGGACAATCTGGCCACTGCCCATGGCCACAGGCTACCCCTCAGTCACTAAAGGTATACCGCTATTTTTTCTAGCTACATCATGACACTTGTCAAATAATAAAAAACTGGCACATTTGCAAAACCATGCTTGTAGGTCCTTGCCAATGCTCTTTATGCAAGTTTGCTGGAAATCCACCCATGTATTATTTTTTCAAAAGTGTCAGATGTATGCACATACAATCATCATATAACCTAGCCCCCACTTGACAAAATCCATTCAGACTTTACGTAAACATCTAAATCTAGATCTATAATCGTTTTGCAAACCTTTCCATCGATTTGTCAAATGGCACCACATTTATAAGCCTTTAAAATATTTTGGGACCCCCACTCTAATTGTGCTCCCTCTTGACAGAATCCCATCAAACTTCGCAAAAACATGTATATCTTGATCTATTATCAGTTTGCCATGAAGAGTGGATTGTCAAATGGCACCTCATTTATAAGCCTTTACATTATTTTGGGACCCCCCCCTCTATTTTTGCCCCCTCTTCACAAAATCCTACCAAACTTCAGAAAAACATTCATATCTAAATGTATTATCAGTTTCCCAAATTAAGTGAGGATTCGTCAAATGGCAGTTCATTTATAGGTCTTTATATTATTTTGGGACCCCGCTTCTAATTTTGCCCCCTCATGACAGAATCCCACCAAACTTTGCAAACTCACTCAGAATCAGCCCAGGAATATGCAGTTCCATCAAGTGGTGCCAAAGTTATAAGCCATCCAAGAACTACATTTCGCCAACCCCGTAATGCTAAGGTGTTCGCAAACTTTCACAGGATTGTTCGCGAACATCAGGACTGTTCGCAGATTTTTGCGGCAAAAACCACCCGTTTTTTTTGCTTCTTGCAGCCATATCCCATCCCATCCTCATCACCCCTCACCTCCCCAGAGATTATTTGATAAGTTTGACAAGTGGAATGCTGTGTTTTTTCATATGTTTTTACCGCGATGTCCGTGGATATCGGCCGCTGTCGGCGAATCCAAGATGGCAGGTGTTTCCAAAAATATGACGCACTTCACGCTCCTCACCATCCAATCAGCAAACACGTTGCATGGAAATGGACATGACGTAAGCCGATTAGCCAATCAGGACACTGTCTGCGTCGTGAACAGGAAAGTGTGTCCGCGGACCGGACATAGATATCACTAATTTTTTGGGACCTACTTTCTCATAATTTTTTAAAAAACTACTTGATGGATTTTCACCAAATTTAGAAAAGCATGCTTTCGGACCAAGCCGCTGCTCCTGCCGCAAATTTGGTGAAAATCTGTCTAGCAGTTTGGGCTGTAGGCGTGAGCAAAGTTTTTTCCCCATTCAGTCTATGGGAAAAAAATAAGTTTTGGGTCCCCCAAATTATGATATAATTTAGTGGTATTCATGTATCTGTTTAGTTGTTGTAGAATCTTGGGGCAGTTAGATAGCTGTTAGCAAATTTTAACAGTTTATAGTTTTTTAATAGAAGTTCTGTTACTGTTTAAGTACAGTTTAGTTAATACATTTTGGTTTTAAGAAGATTAAATAAGCGTTTGTAAGATTTGCAGGTAATCTCTGCTTTAGAGTAATGGTACTATCATTACATTCGAACCATCTACATTTTTAAATTTTTTTTATATATGCAGTATAGTAACCTGCATTGGTTGTGTCTCCTGTGTTTGTTTGTTTATGTTTGTTTATTTATTTGGTAATGCGCTCCGAGCCCGTGGGCATCTAGGCGCAGCAGTACAAGAGGACTCGAAACTTAGTTACAAAGCCTGACACAGGCTAACACAGCAAAACAGTGGTCACATACAGTTGGTGGTACAATGCATATAAAATAACAAGGGTTAAGCACATAAGAGTAACATTTTAGCAGGTTGTGTCGTTTCCGCTAGGGTGAGGGTCGTTGCATGTCATTGTTGTGCAGCCATTTGAGAGCGTAGGATCTGAATCTTGTGTAGGGTAAGGGGCATCTAAGGTCAGAAGGGAGTGTGTTCCATGATTGTGCAGCTCTAACTGGGAAGCTAGCACCGCCCGCTGTGGTAAGTTTGAATCTGGGGACTTCCAGTAGGAAGGTGTTGGCAGATCTCGTCAGTCGGTTAGAGGGTCTCCAGTTGATTCTTTGCGCTAGGTAGGAGGGTGCTTGATTGTTGAGGCATTTAGAAGTGAGGGAAATAGTTTTAAGTAGGATTCTGTCCTTTATTTTTAGCCAATGGGCTTCTGTCCGGTGTTTGGAGATATGTTCTCTGCATGGGATGTTCAGTGCTGCTCTAAGAGCGTTATTTTGTAATCTCTGGAGTTTGTCAGTGACCGACTTGTTGGCACCTGAGTATAAGGCGTTGCAGTAGTCCAGTCTGGACATGACAAGGGCATTGGCCAAGGTGAGGCATCTGGCACTGGACAGGAAGGGTCTAGCGGCCCGGATGAGTTTACACGTGTAGGTGGTTGAGGATGCAAGGGAGTTCACTTGCTTTTTGAGGGTGAGAGCTGAGTCGAGGTAAAAACCCAGGGTTTTGACCTCGCGCAAAACCTTGATAGTGTTGTTATCAATGTTAAATGAGGTATAGTCCGGGGTGAGTTTGGATAATTTGTGGTCTGAACCGAGGAGCAGGATTTCAGTTTTATCGTCGTTCAGGCAGAGGCCATGTGTGGCCATCCATGCTTGAATGAGGATGTAAATTTTATTCACCAGAGCCAAGTCCACTTCATAGTTGCCCGAAAGGGGTATGAGGATCTGGGTGTCATCTGCGTAATTAGTGTAGGTGACGCCCAGTCTGTCCAACTTGTCGAACAATGGCTTGGTGAAGATATTGTACATAGTGGGTGAGACACAGGAGCCCTGTGGGACTCCACATGTGATTTGGATAGGGTCAGCACACGTGGAAGAGGAGAACACTCTCATAGTCCGGTTAGCTAGAAAGGATTGGACCCATGCTATAGCGTCTCCTGTGAAGTTGGCAGCCAACTTGAGGTGGTTGCATAAGACTGCATGGTCCACCAGATCAAAAGTTGCTGACAAGTCCAGTAGGAGTAGCAACGCTGTTTTCCCATTATCCTTAAATTCCTCCATTTTGGTTTTGAGATCTAGCAGGGCTGTTTCCGTGCCATGGAGGGGGCGGAAGCCCGATTGGCGCGAGCCTAGAAGATGATTGGCTTCTAGGTACTCTTGAATTTGGAGATAGGCTACTCTGTCGATAATTTTTAGTAGGAAGGGTACCGTGGTGATGGGCCTATAGTTGGTCGGGATAGATGGATCGAGGGTTTGTTTTTTGAGAAGGGGGAGGACCCAGGATTCTTTTAAGTTGGCAGGCACTGTGTTGGATTTGAAGGATGAGTTGATAAGCTTCGAAATGAAAGGGGCTAAGTCTCTGGCAGCGTCCTTTATTATTTGAGCTGGGCAGCTGTCGCCCTTACAGTTAGAGGGCTTCAGTGAGAGGATAACCTTTTCAGTGTCAATGATGGAGATGGGTTTAAAGCTGAAAGGGGGGATAGTGATAGGTTCAGTTACTGGAGGCACTTGTTGATCAGTAGGAGGGAGGGTGTCTTTTTTATTCCTTATTTTAAGTTGGAGGGTGGAGATTTTGTTAGATAGGGCGTTCTGTATATTAGTGCACCATATCTTGTCCTTTGGGACCGTGTCAGGTGGTTGGATAGGGGATTCCATTTCCCGGAGGATGGCAAATAGTTCCTTGGTATTCGATTTGGCATTGGTAATTCTGTCATTGAATACGTTTTTTTAGTGTTGATAATTTCAGACTTGTAATGTTTTGTAGCTTGGGTTAGCTTGGCTTTGTTGTCGTTGGTGGGCGAATTACGCCAGATAGTTTGAAGTTTTCGTTTCTGTTTTCTAAGGTTCTTAAGCTGGGGGGTGAACCAGGCATTAAGGTGGGCTTCTTGCTTAGCTTTGCGTAGTTTTGCAGGTGCAATGGTGTCTAGTGCGTGAAACATAGCTTTGTTAAAGGTGTCTACTAGTGTGTCTGGGTCGGTGTTGTCCTTCAGGCCGTTAATAGTGGGCAGGAGGAGGGGGATATGTTTTTCTGTAGTAATATCTTTTTTACTTCTGGTAGGGAGTGGTGGTATCATTTTGATAGTTTTGGGGCTAGGGAGGTCAAGTGTGGCAGTGAAATTTATTAGAAAGTGGTCAGTCCATATTTGAGGGGTGATGGCAGTGATAACTATGTTACAGTTGAGTTCTGAGACCCAATCAAGGGTTCTGCCTTTAGCATGTGTAGGGGAGAGAACTTTTTGGGTAAGGCGTTGGTCATTTAGGATAGATGTTATAGAGAGGGCATTTTTATTGCCTGGCTCATTGAAACCGATATTGAAGTCGCCCATCAGCAGCGTTTGCGAGTGTTTTTGGGTATTGTTCGCTATGAGGGTAGTAAGGTCATCTTCAAAGGTTCCCAGGGGACCTGGGGGCCTGTAGATCAGGAGAATGGCTAGCGTGGGGTTGTTGGAGAGTTGCATTTTTGCTGAGAGTACTTCGCAGGAAGCACAGGGGTGTGAGGTGGTGAGTCGGATCGGCAAGGTGGTTTTCGCGATGATTGCTAAGCCACCGCCTTTGGCATTGGGTCTGTCTACTCTGTGGATCTGGTAGTTGTCAGGTATGGCTAACATCAGTGAGGGTCCTGCTGCCTCATGGAGCCAGGTTTCAGTTACGGCAAGGAAGTCAATGCTACTGTTGTTTAGTATGTCAGCAATTTCAATTGCATGAGCTACCATGGATCTGGCATTGATAAGGGATCCAGTAAGAGTTAGGGTGTTGTTGGGAGGTGGATGACTTGAAAGTGTATCTGTGTACTTATTTTGACTCCGGCGTTTCTTTTGGAGGTGGTGAGTAGGAGTTGGGGTTGGAGTTATAGGTGTCATAGCTAGGGTTTGCTTATCCATGTGTGTCTGTATAGTTGGGAATCTAGCAGTATTGTTTGTACTGTTTCTTTTAGGTTCGTATATGCAGGGTAGCCTTGCCCTGAGTCGCAGGTTTCTATCTGTGGGGGGGCGAGAGCTGAGGGAAGCAAAGGTCATGATTGTAGCTAAGAGGGTCAGGGAGGTCAAGTTTCTGCACATGGTGGTTGGTGTGGTCCGCTGGTGCAATTTACTTCCCTTGTTTCGCTAAGATGTCTGGTTAGGTGACGCAAAGTGTAGTGCAGGTGGCTAGTTGAAGCTGGGGCTACGCCTAGCGATAAAGGGCATGATATTCACGAAACACAGTATGGACTAGAGTGCATGGTCTGTTAATGATGATAGGGCACTACAAATCAAGGTGGACCATTAGCGACCATAAGGCACAATACAGTTGAAGTGGTCCGTTAACGACCGTAGGGCACAGCACAGTTAAAGTGGTCCGTTAGCGACCGTAGGGCACAACACAGTTAAAGTGGTCCGTTAACGACCATAAGGCACAACACAGTTAAAGTGGTCCGTTAACGACCGTAGGGCACAACACAGTTAAAGTGGTCCGTTGGCGACCGTTGGGCACAACACAGTTAAAGTGGTCCGTTAGCGACCAAAAGGCACAACACAGTTAAAGTGGTCCGTTAGCGACCGTAGGGCACAACACAGTTAAAGTGGTCCGTTAGCGACCATAAGGCACAACACAGTTAAAGTGGTCCGTTAGCGACCATAAGGCACAACACAGTTAAAGTGGTCCGTTAGCGACCATAGGGCACAACACAGTTAAAGTGGTCCGTTAACAACCGTAGGGCACGACACACTGAGGTGAGCCATGAACACCTGGGTATAAGTAGCACCCAGTAAACTAGGGCCTAAGTAAGTGGACGCAGCTATGGTAGTTATCATGGGTGTAGATCAGGCAAGCATGAATCGATACATTAACAATGCAATGGGACGCAAATTAAATGCATAGGTTCAGGGGTACCTAGATTCGAATTTAGCAAGAGGAAGGGCGTAGTACAAGGACATCTAGATGCGAAATGGCACAATTAGGCAGCCAGCAGTAGTGCAACACAATTTACTAGGCACAGTATAAGGTCATCTAGATACAAGATGGCATTAGGTAGACATTCCAGTCTGGGTCAGGAGATGAGATGCAAGGTATCCGAGTAGCACGTTATAGGCAGGGACAGCATAGGCATGTGCAGCCGTGTGGGGTGGCAGCGTTAATTAGACAGGAGCGTAGGTAATGCACTGTGAATAAGATGCTGATGGTGTTATGCATGTGGCAGCACTAGCTTACCTGGAGCAGAACGGGCAGAGTTCCTGGCCCCTGGCTCCTAACAGGCACACAACAGGCCTTAGTATGGCCTTCGACTGGCCGGCGATCCGCCTGCCGGCGGTTCTCCCTGGTCAAATCGAGGATTAGCCTCGATTTCGTGCCGCGATGCGCCCGGCATGGGCGAGTCAGGCACTTTGTGTGGACAGGGTCAGGCAGGCCCTGATCCGATGCACGCTTGGGTCCTCGGTTGGATCCTCTGCTGGGCTGGGGGGATGGGGGGGCTCCTGCCCTCACCCCTCGAGGTGGATGTCGGAAGTGGGGGACCTGGGGCACACAACAGGCCTTAGTATGGCCTACGACTGGCCGGCGATCCGCCTGCCGGCGGTTCTTCCTGGTCAAATCGAGGATTAGCCTCGATTTCGTGCCGCGATGCGCCCGGCATGGGCGAGTCAGGCACTTTGTGTGGACAGGGTCAGGCAGGCCCTGATCCGATGCACGCTTGGGTCCTCGGTTGGATCCTCTGCTGGGCTGGGGGGCTGGGGGAGCTCCTGCCCTCACCCCTCGAGGTGGATGTCGGAAGTGGGGGACCTGGGGCACACAACAGGCCTTAGTATGGCCTTCGACTGGCCGGCGATCCGCCTGCCGGCGGTTCTTCCTGGTCAAATCGAGGATTAGCCTCGATTTTGTGCCGCGATGCGCCCGGCATGGGCGAGTCAGGCACTTTGTGTGGACAGGGTCAGGCAGGCCCTGATCCGATGCACGCTTGGGTCCTCGATTGGATCCTCTGCTGGGCTGGGTATGCTGGGGGGGCTCCTGCCCTCACCCCTCGAGGTGGATGTCGGAAGTGGGGGACCTGGGGCACACAACAGGCCTTAGTATGGCCTTCGACTGGCCGGCGATCCGCCTGCCGGCGGTTCTTCCTGGTCAAATCGAGGATTAGCCTCGATTTCGTGCCGCGATGCGCCCGGCATGGTCGAGTCAGGCACTTTGTGTGGACAGGGTCAGGCAGGCCCTGATCCGATGCACGCTTGGGTCCTCGGTTGGATCCTCTGCTGGGCTGGGGGGCTGGGGGGGGCTCCTGCCCTCACCCCTCGAGGTGGATGTCGGAAGTGGGGGACCTGGGGCACACAACAGGCCTTAGTATGGCTTTCGACTGGCCGGCGATCCGCCTGACGGCGGTTCTTCCTGGTCAAATCGAGGATTAGCCTCGATTTAGTGCCGCGAAGCGCCCGGCATGGGCGAGTCAGGCACTTTGTGTGGACAGGGTCAGGCAGGCCCTGATCCGATGCACGCTTGGGTCCTCGGTTGGATCCTCTGCTGGGCTGGGGGGCTGGGGGGGCTCATGCCCTCACCCCTCGAGGTGGATGTCGGAAGTGTGGTAGATTATACCTATTGTTGTGAAGGTTTTCTTACCAAGTGATAATTGACCATGTGTGAATCGAGTCAGCTTGCAGTTGTTTTTGGTACCATCTGCATTGTAACGTAGAAGCATTAGTATTACGTATTTACTATGTGTTTGTATTAGTAAGGTGGATCGATTATCCGAATTGCAGGAAGTACATAATCTATCATGGTTTGCATTTTGTACAAGTTGCTGAAATTGAACAGACTCACAATTAGGTATTGATACATACACAAAGCGTTCATTGGGGATTTGTTCTTGTGTTACATTGATGCAGAGAGTGCATGTATGTTTCCACATGTATGAAATCTGGAAGATTTCATTCATAGGTATGTTTTTCTTTTCCAGTACTTGTAGTAAGTACATTAGAAATTCTTGTTGATCTTCCTGTGAGTTTATAGTGAATTTCACCATTCCAGCACAGTAGTCCAATTGATGTCTTATTCCATAAACACTATACGTGTTGTCAGGATTGTTTGTTGTGTTTCTATGAAGTACTAACATTTGCAAACACAATTGGTCTGTACTGTGTAAGTAAATGTTGTCAACAATTGGTGATAATTGAAATAGAATATGAATTGCTACATTTGCGTAGCAACTTACACCAATTACATTTGAAAGTTTAAATGGACCAGGTAGTTCTGTATCTGAGTCCTTTTTTTTTAGTTTGTCTTCCTTTTTTGAAGAAGTACCTGGTTTACTTTCCCTAATAGTTTCTTTTTTGTTTGTGATACTTGATGAAGTATCAGTTTTTTTTATTCTCTATGGAGGATTTGCAGTTACATCCTGTTGCATTTCTGTTTGATTTAGTTTTCTTTTAGAACATTTTACTTTTTGTGGAACAGGACGTGTTTTTAGATGGGGGATGTATAGTGAACGAAGTCTATTGTATTCTAAAATGCAAGGAATATCAGCGTTTACTTTACTTGCATCAAAATTGATTAAAAATAGACCGTCAAGTGTACGTAACCGTGATAGTGCTACATAGCTCATGCCTTCTTTAAAGACTGTGTTACCAATGTCTATCAATGCTTTGTCTAGGGTAAGATCTTGTGAATTATGAATAGTGACTGCGTATGCAAGAGTTAGAGAAAATTGTTCTCTGCGTACATACATGTCTTTGAAGAGAAGGAATCGAGCTGCTGAGCGTCCTATCCTTTTCACTTCTGAAAGTCTGTCAAAGAGAATATTGACAAAATGAATGTTGTTGTCACGTTGGTATGTTTGAAAGCCAACAACTGTACCCAGTGCTCCATTAACTAGTCCTTGATCCACGTCAAGGTTACGTTTAAGCATTACTCTGCAATTTAAGGATAATGTTAATATTTTTTCCAATCCAGCTGTGTTGGAGATTGAATTTTCTAAACTATTTAGTCTTGTTGTGGCTTGTTCACACATGGGTAGTGTCATACCATGTATGTCTAGGTTGTCTGTGGCGCTAATTTCAATTATTAGATGCATTTCTTTTTTTAACATTGTTTCATTGAATTTGAAACAGCTTGCAAGAGTTGGCATTAAGGCCATACAATTGACATTTTTGTGGGCTGATTGTTCCATTACATCCGTAGCACATGCATTATCACCATAAAGTGCATGAATGTGTCGGGTTTTCAATATTGCTTGTGCTTCTGAGATAATATACCAACTCTAATACTTTTTATAATGTTGGCATAAGTGAGATCTGCAGATTGCCGCATGTTTTCTGGTAATTCTCTGTATTGGAAATGTTGCCAAAGGTTGACATTTCCTATGCTGCCAACAGTTTTACGGCAGAGTTTCTGTCCTAAGGTTTTAAAAATAGGCTCACCTTTCACTAGTGTCAATTGAAGAAGATCTCCGAAAGCAATAATGTGGTTTCCTTCAAAGAGCTCTTTGTTGTTTGTTCTAAGTACTTCTTGTAATCTGAGGTGAATCAAAGCCAAAAGTAGGTTGGAGACCATGCTCACTTCATCTATTAGTAGCATTTTCATATGTTTTAATACTCTGCTTAGTTCCATTGCAGCTTCTGTAGAAAGTTTGTAATAGTCTGATTTGTTATGGTGTTCTACTGGTAGGAGTAGTAATCGGTGTAAAGTGACACCGCCTATCTTGTAGGCAGCTAAACCTGTGGGGGCAGTGACAACAGCTGACAGTTTTTTGTTTGTCAATTGTTGAAGGAATTTACTGATGATTTTGATTAAGGATATTTTGCCAGAACCAGCTTCACCACTGACGTACAGTAGTATAGGTTTGTAATTTTGGCAGGTGCATTCTTTGTTTTCATGTTGTACTCCATGTGCAATTTCTTTTGATACTTCTTGAAAAATGCTATGTTGCTCATTGTTTAGTTTTGATTGTAGTATATTTAAGTCTCCTTTATCTTCATACTGACACATGGTGTTTTCTACTTCCGTCATAGCTAATTCTGCCTCATGTTTTAATGGTGGTTCTCCAAGTGGTTCTTGGCTTCCTGTTACAGAAGGTTGACTACTGTCAGGAGTGTCCTTATCTAGTTGGGCCTGGAGTTCTTTATCATGTTGCTGCTCATTGTGCAACATTGTTTTGTACTGTGTAAAGTTTACATCGGTTATAGTGCTTTCATTTGCTTTGAAAGTGTCTTCATAGGAGACATAGTTATCTAGTATTTCTTCTTCTTTTCTCCATGGTTAAAAGAGTTGTAGCAGGGACATGTAATATAGTTCTTTATGTTGAGGAGTCTTTAATGACAATTTGATATGATTAATTAAATTTGGTTTGGTGAGTTTTACTAAGCTGCCTTCACAATTTGACACTCTGTATCTACCTTTTTTTCATCGGGTTTTATATTATTTTTGTATGTGAAGTTTTGGGCTATGTGGTATTGACACATGGTTTCCAAAGTGGTACTTCTGTTTGGGTAGTATGTGTCCAGCAAATTGTTTTTTAAAATGTCTTGGCTGTTGGGATCATGTTTGACTATTGTTTCTATATCGTCGTATGATTTCAGAACTCTTTTTCTAGATTTAGCAGGACCAAGACTTAGTCACACTATATTTTCAGATTTTCCATACAAAGCAGTACCGGTTAAACAATCTGCTGCTTCATAGGAGCCACATTCTCTATGGGAGAGCATTTTCATACCCAAGCTGTATAATTTCTGAGACAGTGTTTTGTCTGATGACAGGTCATTCCAGAGGTCTTGGAGCTCTGTTTTTTCTGTTTTGGTTAAGTATGCTGTAACATATCGTGCAACTGCAGTGGAATTGTCTGCAATGTACTGCATATCTATGTTCGCATTCCATAAGTGGGCAATGATTGCATTGTAATCATTGATATATTTTTCTTCTTCTGTTCTTTTTATGTAAATTGCATTTCTTGGTGATTTACCTTTAACACTATGTCTAACTGAAGACATGAAGTTGTTTACTTGATCTGTTTTTGTAACTGGTCTAGGGAAACCAAAGCGGCATTTGGTGTAGTATTTCCCTTTGTTTTTGTATTTGCGACGACAATATTTGCCACATTTGTGTCTGTGAAATTGTAAAATTTGTGCATGAAGATCACTATTTGTTGCTTCCGATGGAATTTCCCAAGTGACATATTTTTCGATAAACTGTAACACAGTGGCATCATTGCCTTGACCAAATTTAGGAGCATCATTAATCCATAAAAGCATGTGGATATGTGGTGCTCCTCTGGCTTGGTATTCTTTTCTCCAAAAGAAGTGTTGCACTTCTCTGAGGGGAAGAACAGTTTTATTACAAATAAAGTGTAGCATAGCAATGAAGCAATGGTGAAAACGATCTTGAAACATTAACAGGATCTAGAGAAGAAAGTTCTCCAGGTGTTAGTATATCAATGTTTGTTTTGTTTTTGTTTGATATGCGTATGAAATCATGTAAATCTTCCCATGCATATTCTGCACAACTTAATGTAACAAACCAAGTGGGTGGGCCAATGTTTCTTATCATACAACATACATCTCCATGACTTCGGAACAGTACTCTTTAGTACCACACATGTTTGCTAATAGATTTGTAATACTTGATTGTAAAACCTCATATTTTTGCTGCACTTTTTGTAACAATTGTGTAGCTGACATATTATGAAAGTGGGCTCCTGATTTTAATGTGTGTGCAACTCCGTAACATAGAGTTGCTAGTTCACTTTCAAAGAGTAGGTGGAATATGTATTCCACATTTTGTCTAAATCTGGGGTCTTCAGAATACATCCGTAACGAGCGGTATTCTGATGCTGTTATTTGAATAGGTCTATCATTGTACCTTCCTCCTTTGCCAGTATGAAAGAGTAGAGGAAAATCACATGCTTCTATACTTTTTTCCCATATGCTGATTGGTGATCCTTTTGTTTGTCGCATTTGGTACGTTTCTAGTGCATCTTCTACGGTGTCATTAGAGTGCAATGGATGAATTGTATAATGGTCTAAAGCATTGGATACTGTAGCAGGATCTAGAAGCTCAAATTGAATTATTTCAGTGGTTTCTTTCAAGTTTTCTTCAATATTATTTGTTTTGTAGTATTCATTATTGTCTTTTAGATATTGCAAGGCTTGTCTAACGTTATGTAAATCTACCAGTTGTTGCCAAATTATTTTGTCTTTTGTAGGTACACCATTTACTAAGATCATTAAAGATTGCTCCATTGGACGTTGCACTCCCAGAGTGTGCACATTTTGTTTTAGATCTAATGGTATATACACCACTTTTCCACGAATACCTTTCAATAATTCAGAGGGAGGTAATTTTGCTATTTTTGGTTGAAGGCATATTATTGCTTGAAGGGGGTGCACTGTTTGAATTATGATGCTCTCATATAAATTGAGTTGTTGTAGGGGTTTTGGTAGTGGTAATAATTCCAAATTATTTTTGATAGCACGTGAAGGAGTTTGGTTGTTGTCAAGTTTTGTAGGGCAGTAACTGCAAAGTATTAGTCAGTTATTTCGTATTTGTTTTCTGCTATAAGGTAGAGAGCTAATTCAAACCATTTAGAATCTTCATTGTCTTCTATTTTGTATGTTAGGTCTACAGTTTCTGTTTTACTTTTATAAAAAGTTCTGCGGCAACATACACACACATGGTTTGGTACTTCAGCAGATGTACTTTTAAATTTCAGTATTTCTTTTTTGTATGTGTGTAGTAGAAAGTTGCCATGCATGGAATTGTTGCTAATTTGTTTTAAAGCTATTTCATTCTGTAAGTGGCTTTCACTTCCAAAATATTTTTTCTGGATATAGTTGATTTCTTCAAGTAGGTCTTTTGCTGTACCATGTAGAAGGATGTTATTTAAATTGGCTAGTGCTAAAGCAGGACTTTTAGCATAGTACAGTTTATAGACAAGATTTCTTATAGTTGCATGATGTGTTGATATCATTTTGATATGATGGAAGGTGGTTTTGCAAGTAGGTCCTGAAATGCAGGCCAATGAATGTCCTTATAGTCCTGTGTACTTGCGCACTGGACAGGTATCCATATTTTGCACTAGTTTAATTTTGATTTTGTCTTTGCCTTTCACATACTTATTGAGGAATTGGCGTAAAGACTTTAAAGATTTTTTGGGAATGTTACACATTGACGTGCATGGCCATTTGTATACTAGACGTTCAGAAGTGCCTGCGAAGTGTGGCTGTTGGGCTGTGTTCGCTGCTTCGCCGCTCGTTTGGATTTGTCGCCTGTGGTTTTGGTGCCGTCGGCAAGAGGAAGCATTCGCTTCGAACTTTGCGCGTAACGCGCACCTCAGTGGGCTGCATTGGACTTTCATAGAGGCCACGCCCCCCTGAATCTGCCCGATTGCCCGCCCACAAGCCCACTGGCCACTTCCTTAAAAGCACTCGGACCCGCGCATCCAGCGCGCGCATCCGGAAGTGCCTGCGAAGTGTGGCTGTTGGGCTGTGTTCGCTGCTTCGCCGCTCGTTTGGATTTGTTGCCTGCGGTGTTGGTGCCGTCGGCAAGAGGAAGCATTCGCTTTGAACTTTGCGCGTAACGCGCACCTCAGTGGGCTGCATTGGACTTTCATAGAGGGTATTTATTGAGGACTCTGTGCTTTATTCCTTAGTGTCTGTGGGTTTCCCGCGGGATTCTGTGTGCCGGGCAACTCACTGACGCCACTTTCTTCTTTTTTCCCCTTAGCCACGCCCCCTGAATCCGCCCGACTGCCCGCCCACAAGCCCACTGGCCACTTCCTTAAAAGCACTCGGACCCGCGCATCCGGCGCGCGCATCCGGAAGTGCCTGCGAAGTGTGGCTGTTGGGCTGTTAGGCGGTAAGGTGGTTTGGTGGTAGGGTGACTCTCTGTGCCCCTGTAATATAGAGTGTCAAATCTTGTTTGAAGGGCGATATAGTGCGCTATATTAGTTTAATTGCATTGCCCCTTGTCCCACAAGTCTTTCATAGCATCTAGAATTGCTTTGATCATGGCAGAGGGGCTACGTAGCGTAAAAAAAAAAGAGTCCCTAACTAACCCTAAAAAAATAGAGGCGGACTCTAATGCAGTCAAACCGTCCTCTGCAAAGCCCTCAAATCGGCATGACAAAGAGAAGAACAAAGAACTTAAACCTCTGCTTGACTCCAATCATAGCAGTATTTTGCTGACTGAAAATCCTATAATGGCTTTAAAATCAGAGAGCAATGTTGAGAATAAAGTTATTCTCGTACCTGACTCTTTCGAGTATAACAAAAACCAGGAATTGAAAAATAGACTGGATCCCAAGAAACCTGATTCTTTGTCAACTAAGTTTACGGCAGAGGACCTTCATTGCGATGATTTACAGAAATCCAACAAGGATGCCCCTGTCGATACAATCCCTGAAGACCCTGAGGAACAAATTTTGCCTAAAAAACGGTCGGAGTATATTGATTGTGAGACTCCTAAAACTACTTTGGCTGGAAAAAGCATAGATTCTAAAACTAAACCAGTATTTTTGTCGGTTAAAGAAGTGAATGAAAGCTCCTCAAAGGATTGGGAAATTGTTGACTGCAACTCTGATCAGAGTCTAGACAGAGATGAAATAAACAAAATAATGGGAATTGAGCAATTTGATCCGCGTACTGCCGATTTTTCCATATTAGCTCCGGCAATTGAGACAGAACTGGGTAAACGGATTTGTTTATCCAACGAACTCTCAACTCCAGTGAATAGAAGCAAGTACGGGATTGAGAATGTGTTCCTATTTAACAATCCCCAAGCATATACCTATTCTGTACCTTCACACTTTAGTGCACAGAAGGAAGCACGTATCCTGGGAGAACCAATACTCTGAGTAACAACAACATAGGAGGACCCTCGTTGACGGTAAATAGTTCCCCTATACTCGAACAACCAATGATCCATACTTGCCAATATCCTTCTAGCCATGAAGGAAATAGAGCACCTAGTCTTGATTCCAACGAGTCCATTCACTGTAAAATTCGTCCACAGCCTAATTGTCCTACCACTGAACAAGAAAAATGGAATGCCGAACTGCAACATTCTTTCGAATCTTTTCCAGTCATGACCAGAATTCTTAATTTACTTGATAAAGGTCATGAGCAGACTCATGAGGCAATAAAAATCCTACAGATTCAAATGTCTGACCTCACGAGTTCTCTTAGTAAAATGGAGGGCATGTTATTTGCCTGCCACATGTTTTCTTCCATCATAAATAAAAAAGATTCAATGGCTCATGTTCAAACTATAGGTACTCAAACTAAATTGTTCTCCGAGGTAGTGACAGAAGAACCACCTATTAAATTAGAAAACAGTAAGGTTGTGATTCCAGAGGTAGTGAATTTGAAAAATACCAATGAATCCAACCTTGCTGTTTTGACTACTCTTGTAAAAGAAATGGCAATTAATCTTGCCACACTTTCCAAGTCAATTATCAAGGAATCGTTGACGACTCCTTGTGCAGAGGAAAGTGCTCCTCCAGACAGTCCATCAGTTCTAACTGATCTTATTGACTTAACTGGAGTAGACCTTATCCCTCAGGAAACAATAGAAATACTTGACATTGAAGAGGTGTCCCTTATAACTCCTTCTATTGCCCTTACTAAAAAACAAAGAAGGGCTTTGGCTCGTGCTCAAAAGAGAAATCTTCTAAATAAACTACAAAAGGGAAAACAGGAAAAAAAAACAAAGAACCAATCACGTGACAAAAATGATAATCATAACACACATATTAAAGATATTTGCAATCTTTCAGAGGGAGATAACATCATTGATTTAAATCAGTTGAGCGAGGAATCTAAGGCCCTGTTGAATCTCTCGGAGTCAGACTTGAATACTTCAACCATCAAAGTACCTATCAATTCTCTATTAAAAAACAAAAAAAGCAATGAAAAGGAGGACTTGATTATTGAACCACCCTGGCAAGAATCTAACAAATCACGATCTAAGGCAAAAAAGGGAAAGGATAAAGAGGAGGGGGGACCTATTGATCTCGGGGTGGTGCCTAACTCAATTGCAGGGGCTCCACACCGCGTTCAATCTACCCTTTCCAATTATTATCCAATGTTGAAAATCAAAAAAACTGCGAAAGTGATTTTGGGTAAAGCTAATGGACAAAGAGAAAACAAAACAATCACTTGTCCTAACAATCCAACTGAATCTCAAAATAAAAATTTGGAGGGTGTGAGCTCAAGCGAGCCTGAAGACCAAACCTTAGATAACAATATTGAATCTAGCAATCAACCAATTATTCATGAAATAATGAATTCAGAGCATCAAAGAACTAGCCCTAAACTACCAATTTTGAGTCCGCAACGTCCACAAGTCAATAAGTGCCCTAAATTGACCAATCTTAAATCCACAATGGATAATCAGGAATCCCTGACTAACCATAATTATGACGACCCAAAATCTGCTATAATTATGGGCTGGGAAAGCGATGAAGCTCGATACGGTAAGGCTCGCTTGAACCGCACCTTTATGATGACTGTTTTTCAGGATATCCCCGCCTTGCGAATTGTTAGATCTGGTGACATAGACTGGGTGAAATTGGCTGATATTAATAACAACAGAATGATTTGTAAATTCATGTCTCCTTTTACTATGAAGATGTTATGGGATCACTCTGATGACTTGGCATTTATAGGCTTAACTGCATCATTTTTTTCATCATTTGATGATGCACAAAGTTACCTAGAAACTACTCCTCTGATAGCTGAAAGCGTTACTGATAGTGTAACACAGGGTACCTCTGCAAATATTGACGCCAACACTATGAAACAGTTTATGTCATTCATGTCTGTTTTAAAGGAGATGTCTTGGAGGGATCCCATTAACATCACGCAACCAAACCAACAAAAGGCGATGACAAATTCTTAGCCTACTCCGACTCCACATTATTTCGTGGAATTCTTGTGGTATAAATAACTTCAAAAAATGGTATCGTCTAAATCAGTTCAATCGACCCGACCTCATTTTTATTCAAGAGACCATGAATCAATCCTCCTTTTTTATAGAGGGATATTCAGCATTTATTAAGATTGCAAGGCGAGGTAGCGAGGGTCGTCCTTCCGGCGGCCTGGCTATACTTGTTAATTCTGCCTTCCAATGCTCCTTGGAGAGGATTAGTAGTTCAGATTCCATTCTAGCCATTATCATGAATGATGATTTGGATCCCTCTATGATTCTCTTGTTGGTCTGTATTTACTGGAATAAATTGTCCACTCCTATTGAGATCATCATTGAGGAAATGAACGATGTATTAGAAAAGGGACTCATTTTATACCCCTCGGCAAGAATTATCGTAGGTGGAGACTTCAACTGCTATTGCTATGAAATAGGTGTTCATAATAATGCAATTAGGGATAAGCACTCAATTACTTCCAAAAAGTTTGGAACTATATGGAATTCCTTTTTTCTTGAATGGGATATTCAAACTCCTTATTTTGCCTTGGACGACATTGCATATACATGGACTAGAGCAAACTTCAATTCTCTTATCGATTATTTTTTCATTTCTTCGAGTTTATATTCGAATATAGATGCCCTCAAAATTATAGATCCACTTCTAGGAAACCATATGATTATCTCTATGCAGATGAATATCCCTTTGGCTCGTTTTAAAGATAATTATTTTCTATCTCTGGTAGAAACTGACCGGCCCCGCTATACAGTGAGATTGAATCCTAAAGCGTGTACAATCTTTATTCGGAATCTAGAATGTGATCCTAATATCTTCTTATTTTTATCACCATCCAGCTTTTCACTTATTCATTTAGATCGTTTAAACTCTATTAGAATTCAATTCCATCTAGATGCTATGCTTCAATCAAGGGATAAGCATGAAAAAGCTATTCAGGTTCATGCGCACAAATTTAATAATCAAGTCGCTCATTTAAAATCGCAAAAAAACCACGAAATACGTCAGATTAATAGAACTTATCTCTCCTACCTGACTCGTGATAAATTGATCAAAGCAGTACGACAAAGATTTCGTAATAAACTTAAATGGTTAAAAAGACATCTTCTCTACGCAGATAATCAAAACTTATTTTACCATCTACTCAAGCACGACTCAAGGAAAACCTGGAATATTCTTCGTTCTATTACTTCTGAAACTACAACTAATTTTGATTCTGTAATCTCCGCCGAAAACTGGGTATCATATGTAAAACTTAAATATACTATGCCCGAGCGCTTTCACTCACTAAAGGGCAGTGAACCATGCTTGGATCTTGATTCTCCATCATTATGGTCCATAGAAGACATCATTGATGCCATCGGCAGATTGAAGCCCTCTAAAGCGCCTGGTCCCGATGGTATTCCATCTTGTGTGTATAAATCGAACCCAGTATTCTGGGCTCACATCCTTAAAATCAAATTTGATCTGATTTTACAAACAGGACAAACCCCCCTAACGTGGCCTTCTGCGCTAGTTATTCCGATTTACAAAAAGGTCTCTCCGGACTGTCCCTCTAATTATCGCCCTATTGCTCTAACAGATTCCTCTTCCAAAATATTTTCCATTCTGCTTATCCAACAACTACAAATTCATATGAGCGATAAAAACATGCTGTCTATTTATCAGGTAGGATTCAGAAAATTCATTGGTTGTCAGTTAAATGCTACAATTCTTTCCCATCTTCAAGCCCATTCTTCAGTCAGTCACTCAGGGCCAATTTACATGGCTAGTTTGGATCTGACCGCAGCATTTGACTGCGTTATTCGTGAAATCTTGTGGAAAAAAATGATCCATCTTGGCATTCCGACCAAACTGGTTGCCTTGATTGCCTTACTCCACAAAAACACAAATTACCGCATGCGACTTACTAAGGAAGGAGCCCTGACTGATCCCATTCTGACTGAGATCGGGGTGAAACAGGGCTGCAATATGGCAGCGATACTGTTCAATTTGTACTTGTTAGTATTGGACGAAAATTGGATTGCTGGGGAATGCTATCCAGTGAAGTTTGGTTCACTGAACTTAGATTGGTTAGGTTTTGCTGATGATTTGTTATTTTTTGATCGAACACCCTTTGGTCTCCAACGAAAGTTGGATTTATTTTCGGAATTCGCATCTAATCATAACCTTACTCCCAATCCAACGAAAACTTTTATATTGATCTTCTCTAAAAGAAAATTAGACTGTCATCGATACTCTTGGTATATGAACGATGCTAAAATCGAATACTCTCCGATGCTTCGCTATTTGGGATATCCTCTGACTGATCAATACTCAATTACTACGTGGAAAAACTACCTTAATCAAAAAGTTAGGGGGTTGACATCTCAGATGAAAATTATTCATCAGAAATACTGTATGTTCTCTTTAATACCCTTAATTCAATTTTATTTGCAGAAGTTTGAACCCATCATTCTATATTCCCTGGACATTTGTACATATGATTTAGATGCCTATTTAAACATCTTACAGGGGAAACTATGGAAAACAGTTCTGGGATTATCACTTTCGATCCCTAACGTTATGATTTGCCATGAATTAAATTTACTACAATTGTCAGTAAAACTTACTTGGCGAAAAACTACCAATCTAATTAAGATTTATAACCCACCGAAAAATACTCTTTATGTTAAACTGAATTAATTACTGAGTGAATCACATATTAAATCACTCAATACCTACTCGCTTAAATTAACCAAAATATTACTGCTCATCAATGAATCTCCGTCATCCATGAACATGTGGTTACCTAGCCAAAAACTTAAATTTCAAAGATTCTTTTGGTGTATAATGTTGGATGAAATGGGTAAATATACTTCCTTTAAAGAATACAATGAAGTCCGCGGCAGATGGGGAATCCGATTAAAATATCTCTTACAGTTCCCTTCAGCTTGCTCAAGAAAAACTTATATGCGTTTTCGACTCAACCAATTTCACACATGCGAACGACTCAAACACTGGACTGGTTATCTAAATAGTAACAGTGACACTAGTTGCTGTTTTTGTAAAAATTGCACAGTGCCAGAAACCCTTAAACACCTAGTGATTAGCTGTCCATTCTTTGAAGGCCATCGTATCCAATTTTTCGAGCACTTTTACTCGAATTGTGTAACCGCAAAGGAACTCCTATGGAAACGCTGTATGGAAGGTTTTAGTCAGAATCTCACACTCCGTCTGACTAACTTACTGGCACTGATAGAATCTAAGTTGGCAGAAGACCTGTAGGCCAAACAAAAACGAGTAAATCCTACAGCTAGAATTTGAAGCTGGGTGGGAATGAATATTCAATATAATAATATCAAACTGCTCTATTATGATTTCTCTATATCCATATAATGTACCGAGTTGTAACTTTATATTTTGAATGTTATTTGGATGTTGTTTTCAGAAATTTTCTGATTGTATTTATGTTTTATTTTCACTTTTAAATGTATTTTTTCTTTGTCTTAGCTTTAGTAACTAAATGGAAATTCGGTACTTCCATCTTCTGTTAATTTAAAATGACGTTATAGTGTCTTTGTCAGGGAAAGCACTTTTCTCTTTTAAATGTCATGGTGAAATGCTATTTCATAAATTATTGGTGTTTAGACATTCTTTAATGTTTAAATCTATTTGTAAAGGTTTTTATTTTAATAAACCAAATACAATAAAAAAAAAAAAACTAGACGTTCTGATTCAGTTGAATGGAGAGGTAATTCTACGTTTTCTGGGGATATTTTTGTAAGCAGTATTTCTTGTTCCATTATGGTATTATTAACTTTTTCATAACCTCGTCCACTGCTATGTATGGCAATTGTATTTGTTTGCTTTTGGCAGTATGATTCTTCATTAAAATATGGTTCTGTGCTTGTAGTGTGACTCCACTCACCTCCACAGATATTTAAGAAGTTATTTCTGTTGACAATTCGTTTATTGAGAAGTCTTTTTTGTAATTTAGTCATTAGTTTTGTTAGTGGTTTCATTTTGTTTAACACTAAAATAAATACTTTATTTAGCTTGTCAAAGATCGATCCATTTAAAAAAATGTGACTTGTCACAAATTTTTCTTCATGTCTATGAATGATATTTGGTCAAGCATAAATAACTCTCCGAACTTGACCATGCGCGTGGCGATCATTTGCTTCCTTGACACCATTTTTCCTAAATCCAATGAGCCTAATTCTGTGTAATTTGGTGTTTATTCATATCTTTCGTATTTCATTTCTGCATAATTGTTCTAAAAAAATGTTGTGTTAAATTTTATGTTGAAAAAATTCATCAAATGTTTTACTTGTGTATATTGTTTTTATTCTGTTTTTATATTTGAAAGGATAATTTTATTACCCATATCAAATAAAAAAAAATACTTTCTTTTGAGAAGGATTGAGAAGGATTGGACTGTCTATCAAAGCTTCTAGGATTAATTTCCTACGATAGGTTTTAAGGGTTGTGCCTGATTTCTCTCCTGTTTTTATAAGATTTTGAAGAACTCTGTGGCGGAACATTTTTGCTAAAATACTGTTTTTGGTATGATTACTTGGCACTATATCAAGATTTATAGGAGCAGTTTTATCAGTAGTGGTAGCTGAATTCTTGTTAATTGTTTTCTGTTTCGTTTTACATTTTGATAGAGGAGGCAAAGTTTCTGTACTTGAAGCTTGTTTTGTTTCGCTAAATGACTGTATTAGCTGTTTTGTATGAACTTTTTTTTACAAATTCTGCTACAGATGGATGCTTATTTTGGACAATTCTATTTTCATTTGCTCTACTTCTGCGTTGCTTTCAACGGACTTGATTTTTGGTAGGCATTCTTTATGGTCTGTTTAAAAAAATAAAGAAGGTATGGTTTGGGGTGTTCTGCAATGTATGTGTGCTGTGTGCATGAGTGTCTGAGTATGATGATAAAGATGTATGTGATGGTGTGTGATTGTGCATTGGGCAACTACAACTAGTTGGGATGGGTATTCTTGAATTGGTGTGCTACTAAACTGGGGTTCAGATGACATTAGAAAGTAAGCTAGTGGTGTGGAGAAGTACAAATAGTAAATCTAATGGTATACAATTAAAACAGTTGTTGGCTCTATAATATCAAAATTCTAGGGGCTGAGTTGGGTCATACATGCGCAGATAAATGGGAATTTGTGCACCATTCTGCCTGTAAATCTCTGTTTAACAAATGGGGATTTGTGAACAGAATGGTGCACAGTCTCTATTTTAAGGCGCAGAAATAGCATGAATTAACCTTACGGTGTTTTTGAGTAATAGTACAAATATTATGGTGGTTTTTAACTTACTTTTTTTCTGGAATGACCAGGTCTCTTCTTAGTTGTTGTTTGTACTTCAAATTCTGCTGCTTCTTTTCAGGAGAGTGATCTTCGCTGCAATTGTAAAGGAAATAAATTAGTCATTTTGTTTGTATATAGCACTGATTTTAATTTAGACATTGATTTTTATGTTTTTGTACAAGTATTGTTGTTTGATATTTGAACATAGTGTGTGCATGCTATTTTGTTTGAGTATGTTAACTCTTTATATTGTACTTTAAATATGTTAGTTCAACATGCTTTGCAAATGTGTGTGTAAAAAAAATTAAATAGCAGGTAGATTTGGAAGTGACCGTTGTATATAGGAGATGTGAAACATGACAGTAAGTTTATTTTATAGGTTATACAAGCTAAAAGTCAGTTAATTTGTTTATATGAATCTATAAGAATTGTACATGTACAGAAAATATGCATACCTGTAGTTTGTGTTCATGCATATGGATATGCATACAGCTGCAAGTAGAAATCTTGGAGACTTGTACAGTATTTCTTGTAGAAGGTGCTTTCCAATGATATGACACTTGTACTCAGAGAGATTAACAGTACATTTGAAGTGCTGATCTATGATGATGCAGTTAGATGTAGAGGTCTTGGATGTGATTGGTGGATGGTCGTGTGACTGCTTAGCTATATCCAATGAGTGAATGGCACAGAAAGTGAAATGGAAATGGTAGAAGGACTGTCCATGTTATGATATGTCCGCGGACATGGCTGTAGTCCGCGGACATTGCGTGTTACATCTGGGGATTTTGGGGTGGGGAGGCGTGGAAATGAGAATGAGCAGAGCAAGGGATTGGTCAGTAAAGTTTAGTGGGTGTGTTCTGCCAGGAGAGAGTTTCTCAGATACTCTTTTTGCTGAGGGAAGAACAGATAGCTATGGCTGTGTGTTTCAGAAAACAGATTGTTTGGATTTTGGGAGACTCGTGGATACATTGGTTGAAAGTGCATGCAGAAAGCTGTGGAGTAGCTGTAGATCTTGGATTCCCATATGTGGAAGTGCACTGGCATGGAGTATGGGGAATGAAGTGGTTGGTCTTGCTACCTCTCTGTGCTACTTTGGAGACAGAGCAACATCCAGACATAATCGTAATTCATTGTGGAGGGAACAGTTTAGGACATGTGTCTGGAATTTATTTGCAATTTGCAATGAAAGAAGGACTTGGGAAGGTCATGGACATGTTTCCAAATTCTCAAGTCATTTTTCACGGATTGCGCAGAGACAAATGTGGCTTCGTTCTTCGTCATTTCATCCACAAATGGAGAAAGCAAGGCGCAATGTCAATAAGGCTGTTTGTGGTTTTCTAAGAGATGTTGGCATGTCCTTGTCACAATGAAAATATTATGTTTCATAGCACATACATTTTTTGCAGAGATGGAGTACATCTTACTTATGCTGGCAGTCAGATTTTTCTGAGAAATGTACAAAATGCATTGCCACCTTTTTTTGGAATTACAGCATCCATTTTGTAGTAGGTGTTGAGTATTTCAAATTTTTCAAACACAAACAAACACCACCAAAAGGCTCTTTTCAGAGCTACCACTTCCTCCCAGACAACACTGCAATGGTTATGATAGGGCAGCACCCCAAAATTTAGATGTTCGTGGACTGTCCGCGGACTTATAAAAAATACACAAGGCCCTGCTTCATTTATTTTCACTTCTATTTTTAAACTGTGGAAGGCGGCTCTGAAAAGAGCCTTTTTTATTTTTTTGATTTTTGTTGTTTTATATTTTTTTTGGTTTTTTATACACGACACACTAGGAGAGGAGGGGAAAGGAGGGTAAGGGGGACACCAACCACAGGGATAAGAAAGGGCAGGTGGAGAGAGGAAGATGTAGAGTGGCCCTTACTTAGGTAGTGAGCAGGTCTTCTCGTGCTCTGAGACCAGAGTCTCAAAAGCACTTCGAAGTCTCTCCCCACTGCAGAGTACTGTGTCACAGTACATAAACACAACTGTGACCCTCGAAAGGTAAGGGTCATCAGCATTGTGAATGGCCTGTGAGGCAGCTGGAGGAATACGCTGTCCCACAGGAGTGTTCCTTGTGGTGACAGGATCGGAAACAGAGGATGTAGTAGAGGAAGTCAACCTACTACGCTCTTCTCAAGGTACTACCTTGCGAATGGCCCAGAGTGGAACGACCTTAGGTGTCACTTCATAGTAGTCGTACCAAAGCTGTACAAACCAGGCCTCCCGTGAGTGAGCACCATTATGCACTCTTTGCAGGTGACTTGGTTCACACGCGCCTTAGGTCCGCTACCATGAATGGTAAATAACCGCCACACCCAAGACTCACAGCGAGTGCTGGTAGTAGGGACTTCCACTACCTCATTCTCATCATCCTCTTCATCCTCCTCTGCATCCTCACTCCTGTTCCCCTCTTCAGGCCCTTGGGGAGGTGGTGGTGGTGGAGGGGTTGGGGGTGGTGCTGAGGCAGATGTAGCACCAGGTGGAAGTACTGCAGCCATGGATGCCATCAGGTTTCAGATGAAAATCTGGAAAGTTGGCAGCAAAATGCACTGTGTTCTGTAAGATAGCCAGAAACACAATAAGAATGAGCTCTAGAGTGTGGCCTTTTATAGGGGTGCTTGTGCGCGGTTTGCGGACACACGTGCTGTCCGCGGACAGATCAAACACCAAAAAAAGGTTCAAAAAGTCCCAAAAAGTATGTAGAAACTCAGGATTACTGTCTGGGACTTGTGCTATGGTGATTTATTATTGACAAATATTGTGGATTGCCTGAAAGGTAGTTTTAAATTGTTCTGGGACATTAACATTGTCCGCAGTCAGAACACATGCTCAGCGTGGGCACGGTCACATGATAGCTTCGCGAACATGTCCGCGAAGGGAACAGGTGTCCTCAGGACACCAAATGCACGGTAACTGTTTTGCGCATGTGCGTTGGTGTACTACGGACACTGTTCGGGTCTTTAAACAAATTAAAAGTGCGACACATGCGAAACGAACAGTTACGAACAGGCGTTTGTTCTTAGAACAGTTTCAATCCACTTGCAAACAATACGGACAGGCATAGCATCCTCAGGATACCCCCATTTTGTTTATTTACGAACATCTCAGGACACCGCGTGTGTTCTTAGAATAGTTTCAACTGGCTGGCACTGTGGAGCAGCCCAAGATGGCTGCCTAGCCTTTCAGCTCCGTGCGGCCTCGGCATTCATCTGCTCCCATCTGCGGTTCCCGATATTGTGAAGGACTATAAGCTGGCCGAGTTGCTTCTGCCACTTCACTGGACATTTTGTGCGATTTTGGGCTCGATCGGCCCACCTGGGACCAGGCTGGCGGCCCTGTCGGATTTGGGCCTAGCATTCCACCCGCCCCAGCGGTTGCCTAACATCCGGCCCTCCCGCCTGGCCTGCCTGTCTCCTGGGTCCCCTCCCCGCTCCGGCTGCCCGCCGCTCTGTGAGATCGCGGCGAGTGCCTGTGGGTCCTGCTGCGGATTCCGCCACACTGTGGATGCCACCTGCTGCGTCAGTGATCATCGCGACCCCCCTGGCACTGGCACCGACGACATGGAGGTTCCCATCGTCCCGCTGCCGCGCACCAGGTCAACGGGGGCTGGAGCGGTGGGCGTCAAGACCTCTGCCCACTGTCTGCGACACTACGGGCCTGTACTGTCATAAAGAAGCGGCCCTCATCGTACTGCCTGCCCACCTTTCCGCTGACAGTGTCGCGCCCCTTAAGAAAGATCCCGCTGGCACCCCCAGGCAACTTGTACACATAAGGAGGCCGCGATCGCTCGCCATCACAGCCTTGCCGCTCCACCGCTGACTCTCTGCTATCCACAGCGGTCCCCCACCTACCTCTAACCGCCTACCACCACCATAGGACACTGCGTTTGAGCCTGCCGGCCCTGGCCCATCTCACCTCTCCATCCTACCCATACATGGGCCCTCACTGCAACCGTGCCCACCACAACAACAATGCCTAGCGGAAATAAGGCGGGGGCCCAAGGAAGCACAATGGCCAAATACACTAAAGCGGTCCCTCGAGATGACCCAGCCAGCACATCATTGCTACAGGACGAGCCAGATTTAACCCAGCACCGTGCGGTCGAGGCCCCTGACCTCACCCTACTAATGATATCCATGGCTAAAAACTTTGCCTCCTTTAATTAAACATTAGACGACATCAATGCTAACGTCGCCTCGCTTAAGGCTCGAGTGGACCAGGCAGGATCGAGGATCACCGAGGCGGAAAATAGGATCTCGGGGAACGAAGATAGCATCACCGCGCTCCAGGACACTGTGGCCTCCCTAACGTGTGACATGAAAGGAGTCAAGGCGAAGTGTGACGATCTGGAGTCACGCTCCCGTAGGAACAACTTGCGCGTTATCGGGGTCCCCGAAAATGCCCTCAAGGGGCGGATGGAGGATGCAGTGGAGAAACTCCTCCAGGACCTGCTGGACGACCCTGCTCTCTCTCCGTATTTCACGGTCGAGCGGGCTCAGCGGGCCCTGGCTCCACGGCCCAGACCCAGCGACATCCCCAGACCCATTATCGCCAAGATCCTCAACTACCACGACAGAGATCTCATCCTCCGTCTGTCGCGGGAAAAGGGGGACCTGCGTTTTGAAGCCCATACGGTTAGAATCTTCCCGGACTTCTCACTGGCGATGCAGCAGGAAAGGCGCCAGTTCCTAGGCGTCAAAAAGCTGCTCAGAGAGCGCAACGTCCCCTACGCCATCCTGTTCCCGGCATGACTGAAGATTACCCATGATGGTAAGATCTTCTTCTTCACTGTCCCTGATGAAGCGGTGAAGTTTATTGAACTACATATACCTCTCCCCGGGCCGCGAGCCGACCACACGCCATAGACTACACAGCCTACGATGTTCTCAAAATGTCCACGGATCCGTGACTTTTTGATGTGTTGATGGCAACCCCACCATGTCCACTCAATAACGGCGGCCTCTTGCCATGTGTATGCGGGCCACGGGCTAGCTCCTGCACTGCCTCTTTTTCTTCTCCCTCACCTGCCCTCTGGAGCTATCCCTGTGCTCTGCTCTCTCTTGCAATGTCATCTAGCCAGAGCGTCTTCTCTGGTTCTCGGAGGCTGTCTATGATACCTGTTTTACCGCAACAATACACTCAGGACAGCGTCTGCTGCCCCACATCAAGCCACACATGCCGGCCGCACGGCACTAGCATCCCCGTTGCAGTTGCAATGTTTGCTTTCACTTTTATTTTGTTCTTCCTATTGACTGGCCCCTGTTGGGCTAGGATGTGGCCCTATCCACATTGGATCTGGTCCTCCGACCTTTGGTTCCCGGTCGGAGCAGGCCCAAGGGGCATCGGGTGTGTTTTGGGGTGGGGGAGCTGCAATGCATGTTGGGTTTGGGCAGTGAGGGTGGCGGGTGGCGTAATTGGGGTTGTGTTAACAGTTAAAAACATGGCTGAGAGACGCATGACCTTAACTCAACACTGCTGTGCACACGGCAGTTGCATGAGGGACAATCCTTACAAATACTACTACTGGGATGTTCCATAATATATTGCTATGGCTTTAAACATTGTCGCATGGAATGTTCGCGGCCTAAGCAATTTCACTAAGGCCCGCAGGATAACTGCCTATGTCCAGCGACATGGCACCAAAATCCTTTTTCTCCAAGAGACCCTAGCAGCATGTCTCGCCCCCACCGGTAACACTCCAGATAACACTGGGACACGACCAGCACCCCGCTCCTCTTGGAGATTTAAGTCGGAGGCCCTGCTAGACATAGTCTTTAAAGCCGATATCTTAGCTGATATCAACACCTTCTTCGAGTGCAACAACAGGCGTGACACCTCTGATGGAGTGCGCTGGGAGGCATTCAAGGTCTTCATCAGAGAGATGTGCATATCTAGAGAGGCTGGGGTCCTCATGGTCATAAAAAATAGCTTGCAACAGTCAGAAGCGAAATTAAAAGAGCTTGAGAGGGCATATGCCTCCTCCCCTTCCCCGACTGCTCTGGCACAGATTAGAGCGGAATTAGAAACATTCGAGTCCCATGCCCTGAGAGAGGTTCGGTACTTCGCCCGCCCTGTGGCGGCCAGGAAGTATGGTGAGGGGGATAGACCGGGTCGAACACTGTCCAGACTGGTCCGTACAGAGGGGGGCAGGAATCGCATTGATTGCATCAAGGACACACGAGGCACCATGTGCTGGTCCGACCAGGAAATCCTTGGGACATTCACCACATTCTACACGACCCTATATGGCCTGCAGCAAGAACACAGCCTGCAAGACACTGAGACCCTATTAGATCAGATCCCCATGACCCTCCTCTCCCGCGCGACCAGTGACCTCCTTGAGGCCCCTATCACCCTCGATGAAATAATCATATCGAACTGCCCCAGGGGCAAAGCGCCAGGCCCCGACGGCCTCACCTCAATGTTCTATCGGGAGCATGTAGCCATTCTGGCACCCAGACTCCTGGAGGTGTGGAACGAATCCCTAGAGTCAAACATCCTACCCCCATCCATGCGTGAGGCGCTTATAACGGTACTACCCAAGCCAGGCAAACCATTGGATGAATGTGGGTCTTATAGGCCCCTTTCTCTGATCAATACTGACACTAAAATATTCTACAAGATCATTGCCAATAGGTTTCTCCCCATTATGCCCCACCTAGTCCACCCAGACCAAAGTGGCTTTGTGCCCGGCAGATCTACCGCCCTAAATATCCGTTGCCTGTTCAATGTTCTGGCTAGAATTCACCCAACGCACAGGCTGTGGCGGTCACCCTCGATGCCCAGAAGGCATTTGATACGGTGTCCTGGCAATACATGTGGGCGGTGCTCAACAAAATGGGAATTGGCCCACGCATGAGGTCGTACACCAAACTCCTCTACACAAGCCCCGCTGCCAGAGTCCTGGTCAACTCCAGGGCCTCGGCCCCCTTTGCTCTCCACAGAGGTAACCGCCAGGGCTGCCCTTTTCTCTGATACTCTTTGCGCTCGCCATAGAGCCCATGGCTGATAACGTAAGGGACAAACATACACGCAAAGGTATACTTCTCCGTGATACTCCCGAGATCATTTCTCTATAGGCCGACAACGTGCTCCTATATATTAGAGACCCGGCTGCCCACCTAGATCTGATATTGAGAGACATAACCAAAATTGGCACTTTCTCAGGCTTCACCATAAATTATTCCAAATCCGAAATCTTCCCGCTCACCCCGTCCACTACACAACCGTCCTGCGAATTCCCCCTTCGATGGTCACCGGGAGGCATCAGGTACTTAGCTACCTAAATTGCTCTACGTCTGTGCGAATGTGCCGATCTGGCCCGGAAAGTTATATTTCAAGAATCTACATGCTGCGTGTGCCCAATTTCTGTGGCACTGGGGCACGGTTCGTAAGAAATGGCAACACATGACTCTCCCCTATGGTAACGGGGGCTTCACCGCCCCCGATTTTGCCAAATATTGGACAGCTGCTCAGGCCCAACACGCCACATACTGGTACACGTTCTCCGACCCCCCCGCATGTGAAGCTCGAGAAACTAGTGAGCGAGAGCGTTAACACCCTCTCCCTCATCCTCCATCACACATATCACGCCGACGCCCTGGCAGACCCTGTGGCGGCCACTGTTAGGGCCTGGAAACATATCTTGCAGATACAACCTGATCACCACCCGTACTACAAATGGCTGCCCATCTCACAGTTCCCGGGCCTCAGCCCTACACATGATAAGCTTCTGATGAAACACTGGCATGATCTAGGCTATCGAGCCCTGACCGGCTTTTACCCTGATGGGAAGTTTATCACTCCGCAGACGTGGCACCCCGGACACCTAGGTGCTGCATTGGAACTGCTACAATACTACAGGCTGAGAGCGGGGTTCCGCGCCTGGTGGCCCTTACACCCAGATGAGCCTCCAGACTCACCTGAGATCCAGTATACATCCAACTCGGCTGGTGCTAGGGGGATAGTATCCGCGCTGTACAAACTGTTGATGGCCGACCCCACAGACGTGCCAATCAAGGCGCGAGATACGTGGAGTGAGGAGCTGGGCGTGAGTTATGGTTGCTTAGCTTACCATAACTGGCGAATTTCAGGGGTTTTTCGGTTTTACTTGGAACCATAATGTCCCTTTAACAAAGTTTTTGTACTGAATTTCATAGGTTTTTAGTAGCGCAACTTAACCATAACGTCCCTTTAACAAAGTTTTTTCACTGAATATATATATATATATATATATTTGGTGAAAAAGTGGAGAGGGGCGCACTCCAGGTCCCTGCACAGTAAACCTTCTCAGCCACTGGTGTTCTCCTCCTACCGGTTTCTGTGCGCTTCACATCGTCAGGGAGGAAATCTTAACTTGCAGCTTACAGCAAGGGCAGGTGTTAACAATCAGTGATGGTTCTTCTGCAAGGACTTCTGGTAGCTGTAGTCATCAGGTTTGCAAGGAACAAACTCACACCCAATCCCTTAAGTGGGGAAAGGGGGGGGGAGTAGCCTACAGTGAGGCACTCCACAGTAGGGCATATGTCACCCCGGTGCAGCACCCTATAAGATTTCAGAAGAGTCCACCCTTCAGAAAACTTGCAAATGTGGTGAAAAAGAGGAGAGGGGCGCACTCCAGTTCCCTGCACAGTAAACCTTCTCAGCCACTGGTGTTCTCCTCCTACCGGTTTCTGTGCTCTTCACATCGTCAGGGAGGAAGTCTTAACTTGCAGCTCACAGCAAGTGCAGGTGTTAACAATCAGTGATGATTCTGCTGCAAAGACTACTGGCAACTGTAGTCATCAGGTTTGCAAGGAACAAACTCACACCCAATCCCTTAAGTGGGGAAAGGGGGGAGTAGCCTACAGTGAGGCACTCCAAAGTAGGGCATAAATTATGCCG
Source organism: Ambystoma mexicanum (assembly GCF_040938575.1). Taxonomy (NCBI): domain Eukaryota; kingdom Metazoa; phylum Chordata; class Amphibia; order Caudata; family Ambystomatidae; genus Ambystoma; species Ambystoma mexicanum. The sequence continues at coordinate 941,702,429 of NC_090936.1, read as the reverse complement.
GTGCAGCACCCTGTAAGATTTCTGAAGATTCCCCCCTTCAGAAAACTTGCAAAAGTGGTGAAAAAGAGGAGAGGGGCGCACTCCAGTTCCCTGCACAGTAAACCTTCTCAGCCACTGGTGTTCTCCTCCTACCGGTTTCTGTGCTCTTCACATCGTCAGGGAGGCAGTCTTAACTTGCAGCTCACAGCAAGTGCAGGTATTAACAATCAGTGATGATTCTGCTGCAAGGACATCTGGTACCTGTAGTCATCAGGTTTGCAAGAAACAAACCCGCACCCAATACCTTAAGTGGGGAAAGGGGGGGGGAAGAGCCTACAGTGAGGCACTCCAAAGTAGGGCATATGTCACCCCGGTGCAGCACCCTATAAGATTTCTGAAGATTCCACCCTCCAGAAAACTTGTAAATGTGGTGAAAAAGAGGAGAGGGGCGCACTCCAGTTCCCTGCACAGTAAACCTTCTCAGCCACTGGTGTTCTCCTCCTACCGGTTTCTGTGCTCTTCACATCGTCAGGGAGGCAGTCTTAACTTGCAGATCACAGCAAGTGCAGGTGTTAATAATCAGTGATGATTCTGCTGCAAGGACCTCTGGTAGCTGTAGTCATCAGGTTTGCAAGGAACAAACTCACACCCAATCCCTTAAGTGGGGAAAGGGGGGGAGTAGCCTACAGTGATGCACTCCAAAGTAAGCCACGTACCCAACAGCCTAGGCCTTCATCACAGCCACCACGACATAATGCAGCGATGCAGTTGTCACTCTGCATGCATTTGAAGTTGGTGAGTAGCACACAATGGTTGCGGAGGACATTGTACACTTGGTAGAACAGCAGAAGTGAGCTGCTCTGCGTACATTAGCATATGGTGTTCACCATTGCCCCTGTTGCACAATAGGGAAGCACATGTCACCCTTTGCATTTGCAATGGTAAGGCCCTTATAAGTCCCTTGCTTGAGAAAGTGTTTGACCACATTTCCTCATTAAAGGAAGACAGCAGCAACAGAAAGTTGCAATATGGACAATGTACAGAGGCACACACATACCTTTGAGCACAGGCAACCGAACATCATGGACCCATGCTCCACAAAGATGCAGCCACAGTGAAAGGTGGCAGGTGCAATTGCAGATGGGGAATGCATTACACAGGACATGAGGAGTACAACGTGGGGTGTACTAGGGATTGCTGTGTGTGGTGAGGGTCTAGCGTCTTGGATGCATGTCTGGAAGCCTTACACAAACAGTTATGTGGGTTGCTTGCAAATACTGTTGCGTTTCATGTGTGGTTTGTGAGTTGTGCACACATTGTTGATTGCATGGGTGTTCTCATTGTTCGCACATGGTACAGTTGCCAGTGCATGACAGGAGCTTATGGAGTGACCAGTTCAGCAGTGTGTCCACTGAGTGCTGTGGTGAGAAAGTGTGTGTGTACCAGTGTATAGGATTCAACTGCATAGTGTATTGTGCTTGAGTACTGTACTGCACGTTGAAGTATTTTGTCATTGGAGTTGGTGGATTGTTGGTAGGAAAAAACTATGGCTACCTGCAGTTCGTGGTGCTGGGTGCCGCTCTGGGTGAATGTGGACGCTGAAAGTGTGCATCGGTTTGGAGAGTTGTTACCTGGGGGTGCTTTCACATGACACAAGTCCTGTACTGTGCGTGTGTAAAGGTACGTCTGCAGTGCAGTACAGAAATTATAGTGTTCGATGTGGAGGTCCTGGATGTGTATGCTACATGCGTGTGTGACTATTGCATACTACCTAATGTGGGAGTGTTGCATATACAATAGTGAAAACAGAATAAGGAGTGTCTGTGCTTTACTGGGGTGTGGCCCTCACTGTAGCTGGGAAGGCACACATGCTACAAACTGCTATTTTGAGCATGGTGGAACTGTGGGGATTACCCAATTAGTTATCGAGGGTGTGGGTCACAGGAAGGGGTAGTGATATTTTTTGCCAAAACCTCGATGCAGTGAGATTGACGGAGATGGACAGACGCAGAGTGCTCATCATGGGTGATACCTTTTGTGCAAGATCTTCACAGGTATGCAGTGGAAAGAGGCTTTAATACTAACTTTCAATTGGAAGGAGTGAAGGCTCTTTGGGGAACAGTGTATAATCGGGGTTTCAGTGCCATGGTTCTCCTTTGTACATGTGTGGCCTCTGTAGGCAGTGTGGATGTTGTGGTCGTGCATTATGGAGCGCTACAGTTGGGGTACATGTCATGCTCATGTTTGCTCCGTCACCTCAAGAAGTTGACAGCAGTGATGCAGATTTTTCCCACTTCCAAGATGATGTTCTCCTCCATACCACCAAGAGATACATGGAACCATACCAGTGTAATTTGCCAACAGCCAGAGGTCGGGAGGTGTTTCATACACAGAAGTATGTGTGACTTTTTGTGCAGTGCTGGGATGTTCTGCATCGACTATGACAGCATTAACAAGCAAGATTTGCAGTGGTTCCAAGGAAATGGCATTTTTTTACTTCTATTGGCAATGCTGTTTTGTTTACCACTCTGCATGCAGCGTTGCAGGCTATCCTGTAGAACTTTAAGAGAAGCGTTGACGTTCAGTCCGTACAAATGTGAGTAGGAGAAGCAAACTCAAAGTCATCGAAAGGGATAAAAAAAAATGTATGCAAGCCCATACATAACAAAAACAGGACAACAAATAACATTTTAAAAAACCTTTTGTTTTCTGAGACAGTACTACAGACCCAAACCCCTACACTGTTTTACATATACCCCCGCACATCCCCCCTCCTTCCCTAGCAAGAAAACTCAGCGGATTATGCTTTACTTTCACGCTTCCACATGCAACATCCAGCCATTTCTGGATGGGAGCCATGGAAAGGAAATTGTGGAGTGAAAGACACTGCTCTATAAGGTTGGTGGGTCTGGTGTGTACACAAACACTGTGCCAGGTCTCTTTGCACAAATAAGTACAGAAGGGTATGGTGGAAGTGTGCAAGGTAAGGGGCAGGCATCCTGGGTGTATGCACAAACTGCATTTATTTATTTGCAGTTAGTAACATGCAAGCTGAGCTGCGTGTCCGCGATATTTTTTGAGAAGTGTGCGGAAAGTGGGTTACTGCGGAAAACAAAAAACAACTTTGCAGTGCACATGGTAAGTGACAGGCATCCTACTGTGGTGCATGCATTGTGAGTATGATATCATATGATGTGCAATTGTATGCTATGGCATTCGTAAAGCGCCTACACACACGTCTACCAAAGTGCAACAAGGCAAGGGAGTAGAAACAGAAGGGAGACAGAGACAACGACCCTACTAGACCAGGTGTGACTTACATCGCCCAAGTGCATGGGTGGGGGAGGGGAAGGTACAGTACATGGGAAGAAGAACAATTGACAATAAGTAAAAAAAAAAGGCCTATTGTGCCAATTGCATGGATAAGTGCACACAATAGGTGGTGGATGCACTGTTAGGCATACAGAAAAAAGTACTCAAGTGCGAGGTTTGCTAGAAAGCCAGTGCAGAGGTTTGCCTGGTGGGGGAAGTGACATGGGAACGACATCACAGAGTTGCCAGATTAGTAGTGCAGAATCAGTTTACGTCAGGCAGTTATCAGGGGAGAAGAGCAGAAACAGCAGACGCTAAGAGAAAGGCTTTGAGGTGCTCCTGGAACCGGCGATGGTTCCCCTCAAATGTCGGGGAGCCAGGGAGGCTGTTGCAGAGGGAGGCCACAGGTGAAAAAGCACAACTACCACCAACTCGTTTTTTGCAGAAGAGCCTGACCCTGAGGGAGTTGGGGGCAGATAAGGGAAGAGCTTGCACACACAAATATATAGGGAGTTACAGTTGATAGTATTGAGGTTCCAGGGCCAGAAGGCCTTCCACATAATGCAGAGTCTTCTCACTTTATTCCTTGCAGCCACTAGGAGCAATTAGTGACATATCAGTGCAGAAGAAATACCGTCCCAAGTCCCGCACTCCTCTTCTGGATGCGTTCCAGAAGCCAGAGAGTAGAAGGGGGCAGATTTAAAAAGTGCCTGTTGCAATAGTGCAGCGTAGCCAGAAGTACAGATGTGTAGACAGTGATCTTTTGGAAAGTTGCTTTTGCTTGGTACCATACAATCAATTCTGCTATTGGTGGCATTTTTTTTACGATTTACGTAGGAGGTGGGTAAGTGGGGAAAACAGTTGGTAGCATTGTCTGAAGGAAAGCAGAGAGTTCCTGTTTCAATATTACCCTGTATGATATGGCTAAATGAGAACGTTGCAAGCACATATCACTGAAGTGCCACTTCATGGTAGGGGATGGGTAAAAAACCAGTATGCTATTAAACAACGTTATGGCCGCTCAGTGACAGATACTGTGCGCAGAGGCACTTATAACCCATTCATACACATAGTGCAGAAACAGTTTCCGTACATAATTTTTGTGGTGATGGGTGCACAAGTGGATGAATGTGGATGCACAAATCTTGCAATCTTTTACTGAACTTTCTAATTGACAGTCTAAGAGGGTAACGTCTTGGATGGCATTGGTGGAATCGTGTGTGCCCATTTACCCATACCCAATGAGGTTGTGCTGGACAAAAGGTAGTGGAAAGGAAAGAAGGACTGCTCCTGCTTTACTGTGGTGCGGCCCTTGCGCTACTTTGGGCACCGCACGTGCCACAATCTGCGCTTCTTACCTTGCTGGCCAATGGACATGGGACTTTTGGGATTATCCAATAAGGTAATGCGGGTGTGGTTCACAGGAAGCGGCAGTCAAATTGATGTACATTACACTCTGCATAGTGAGGCTGGCTGACATGGCGAAACGCATTGTGTTGCATATAGCTGATGCCTTTCTACTAGATCTGCACGAGCATGCCTTGGAAAGAAACTTTGCAGACAATTTAGGATTGGAAGGAGTGGTCGCATTGTGGAACGTTGTCTATGAGCGCAGTTTCGCTGCTAAGGATGCACTTTGCAAAGACCTGGCCACTTTTGCTAGTGCTGGTGTTAATGTCATCCACTACGGCAGCATGCATATCGGTTACATGTATTGTTTAGTCTTGTTCTGTCGACTGAAGAGGTTGCTAAAACTAGTAAAAAGGCTTTTTCCCACTGCCAAGGTGCTTTCCTCATTCATAACACCACGAAGAGTATGGGACATTGATCCTGGAAGTTGTCCCAAGACAGAGCAAGGAAGGTTTCTGATCAACAGAAGCACATATACTTTTTTGTCCGCTGCTGGGATGTTCTTCTGCAACAATGACCTCATTGGCTGTGGAAATGCAGAATTTTTCCAGGCAAATGGCATTTCTTTCTTGCCCATTGGTAATGCTGTTTTGTTTGCCCGTCTACAAGATCTGGTGAAGAGTTTACTGTATCATTGTCCACACAAGAAAACACAAAGAAGCAAATAAAAAGTGAAAAAATGTGCTTCTCTAGAAGCATCTAAAAAAAAAATCTCTTTTGAGAGCCGCCCCTTCCCCTTTCAAATAACTCTGCCTACCCTGGTTGCAAGTTATTCCCCCACACTCGCAGGCAGCACGAAAGCCGCATCTGGGGATTTTCAGGATGGCACCCATGGAAATGGGACTGTGAAGCCACAGGGATTGACCAACAACATTTCTGGCCGTAGGTTGTACGCAGAGGACTGTTGTACAGAACTGATACTGTTACATGGAGAGCTCTTCAATGTCATTGGTGGAAGCATGTGGAACTTTTTAACAGTACACAATGATGGAGTGCTGCAAACTAGACACTGGAAAGGTGAAGAAGGAATGTTCTGCTTCATTGGGATACAGCCCTCACCGTCCTTGGGGAAACATGCGTGTGCATACTCCCCTTTGCCCCTAGCTACCCATGAGATTGGGACAATGGGGACTATCGCAGCTGTGGGTGTGGGTCACAGCAAGGCACGTTAATAGTTTTCTCTGTTACGGTGCGTACTCAGCCGGACTGACATGGTTGCTATAAGTTGCAGATGCACTGTAACACAACAGATATGGTGCACCATTACTTACACGGAAAACCTATGTGGTCTGCTACTCTGTTCTGAAAAGTTGCAAGCAGATTTCACAGCACCTCTGCGGTGTGCCATTTTGTAGGGTTGCAGTGGACAACTTCCACCCGGAAAGCAGGCCTACATTGTTCCAAAACATACATACATGTGCAACGGCACATTGTGGTGTGTTTGTAAGCGTGCACTTTCTGAAGAAACACTCTGTACATTGCTCAACCCTGCACTGTGCCAGTGTTGAAGCATCTGGCTCCAGTCCCCAAAATAAGGGCCCACGCGCAGCATGGGTGCGGTCGCATGGTGACGTCGCCAATGTTCTCCTTTGGGATGGCTGCCCGCAGGACGCGTTTTGGGCAAAATGCATTGTGCGCACATGCATGGGTGTCCTATGCACACCGTTGCGTCTTCTCTACTGACTAAAAGTGCACCACATGTGCACGGACCATTTTGGGTGATTGTGGCTATTTATAGGGTACATCAGGTGGGATTTATAGGCTGTGGGTGGATGCCCGGAAATTATGAACTTTTCTTTGCATATGCTGCACAGTGGCGATGTTACCAGGACACAGAGGAACAGATACACATGCATGTACTTGCACTATGCACAAACGTGTTCTCCCACGTGCAATGAAGTGGTCGACAACATGCAGACATGCAGAGCCTGCTCGCGGCATACAGATGCCTCCATTGTCATTGTCGATAGGCCGGACAGCTGCAGTGTCCATAGGACATTTACCTTTTTCGTACTTGCCGTCATTGCAATGAGGACTGTGTGCCGCTAAGTCAGAACCCCATGTCAGGTAAAAAAGAATATCAAACAAACACTCAGCAACATTCTCATTATTACCGTTTACTTGTACCCATGCATACACCCCATTTGGAAAGGGAAGGGGTAGCAGAAGTGGATACATATTGTAGGGAAATGGGGATTTGCACAACTTGGTTATGAGGGGAGTAAGAGATTGATGTATTACTGTAAAGTCTCCCCTGAAACGGTTTTTGAGGGAATGGCAGGCTCTGATATGGGGAAGGAGTACACATGCAGGTGTGCCAGTGCTGTTTCTTTTTATCCAAAATATATCCTTTTACGAGACCTTTAAAACAGCACAATTGTTCACCAATTTCTCCACTTTGACTTCCACGCAGTCTGTTTCCCTATACACAGAGTTTGTTTCCTTTCCTATATGCTGCTGTGGAAGGGTTGCTGCTTGCACTGCCATGCTTTCCTTTTCAATATGTTCTTTTACCAAAAAAAGAATCTGTTTGGTGTACAAGAAGCAATATATATTACATAATTTACGGGTCAAAGCACTGTGCGTACCAATGGGGTTACTATAGAAAGTCACTGCGTCAGGAGGGACATTTTCATCCTGCCACTCTAAGGTGCTTGCCATTGCTGTATTACAAAAACACACGTTATGCTTCTGTACTATTGCATACTGCAGCACATGTGCAGTTATTAGAAAAAATGTAAGGTCCTTACTACATTGAAGTGACGTTGGGTCCTAGCACTTTACAGTTGTTACTATGGCTGTTTGTTTTTTGTTCCCCTTTACAGTAGCAGTGCGGTAACATTGGTGAAGGCAGACGTCACTTCTGTTGTGGATGCATTCCATTATGGTGTACTCCCTATGCCTTTGTCTCATTTGCTTAATAAGTACACAATGTGCAAACCTACTCTATTTTCCCTCGCAATTTTTTCACATGGTGCTGTTTGTCTATGTACTTTGCTTTTGGTAATTTTTACCACTATGTAAGAGAGCACCTGCCTTCCTCAGCAGGTTGGATGCCACAAGATCTCCGCAAACAGACACCTAGTCCGGCGACTGCTGACCGCATTAACATGGTGCCAGCAGTTATGATATGATATGATATGATAGGTTATTTATAACACGCTTAATACCCAGAGGTTTCTAAGCGTGGACCCAGGGATCGAACCTGTGTTGCTCCGTGTCGTCTTGTTTCCAAGTCGAGCACGCTGCCGCTGAGCTATCCTCCTGGGACAACTGTGTTGCCCAGTTCTTGTTTACAAACTAAGGGTATCCTGCTAAAAACCAATGAAATTCACTGACAAAAAACATTGTTAAAGGGACTTTATGGTTAAGTTGCACTAGTAAAAACCTATGCAATTCAATGGACAAACGTTGTCACAGGGATGTTTATGGTTACAGGTAAAACCGAAACCCCCCAGAAATTTGCAAGTCATGGTTAGCTAAGCAACCATAACTCACACTACCCCTGTGCACTGCAAGGACTAACACCCATGACATCAAAGATGACATCAAAAATGTCATTGATGACCTTACTGATGACATCACACGTGTGGCTCCCTCTTTTTTGTTCAGTGACATATGTACACCAGGTGCTTGCCTTCACTGGGAGTCTGGAACTAAAAGTGGGACAGGTGCTATATTTGTTTGCTTTACTAGGGCACGGGCCTCCCGGTACTTGGGGAAGCGTACGTGCCACATTCTGCGCTTCTCACCATGCTGGCGAATGTATATAGGACTATGGCCTTTGTCCAATCAGGCGCTCAGGGAGTGCGTCACAGGCAAGGGCACCAACAGGGAGAAGGCCTCTCCTGATTCACTGGGGCGTGGCCCTCACGCTAGTTGGGGAAGGGCATGTGCCATAGCCATATTCTGCACTTCTCACCGTGGTGGCCAATGGAAATGGTACTGTGGGGAATGTCCAATCAGGTGCTTAGGGGGTGCGTCACAGGAAAGGGCTGCAATCATTTTTTTCATTACTTTGGATAGTGCATCTGGCAAACATAGCAAGACACACAGTTTTCGTCGTGGGTGACGCCTCTGTGGAAGATCTGTTTGTGTATGCCCTCCAAGAAGTCTTTTGTGGCAATTTCGGTTTGGAGGGAGTGGAGGCTTTGTGGTGCAGTGTTGAAGCGTGCTGTTTTGGCGGAGAGCTTGTAGAATGTCGACGCATGGCCACTTCCGCAACTGTACATGTTGTGGCTGTGCACTTTGGAGCCTTCTTTTTGGATTACATGCGTTGTTCCCATATGTACCGTCAACTGAAGAAGATGATGAAAGCAGTACAGAGCATTTTTCCCACTGCCAAGGTGCTTTTCTCATGTATACCACCGAGAATAGTGTGGAAGTATTCCAATGATTCTTGTCGCCAGCCAGAGGTCGGAAGGGGTCTCATCAACAGAACCATGTATGACTTCTTGAGTGCTGCTGGGATGTTCTCCTGTGAGAATGAGAACATTTGTTCTCGATAAACACACCTTTTCGAAGGCAATGGCATGTCTTTGTCGACCAGTCGCAATGACATTTTGTTTCCCAATCTACAGGCTGCTCATTTTGGAATCTATCATGTGGATGTGTAGTGCTATGGAGTAGCTATAATGAAGTGACTGATTTTGGATGTCTGTGCGACACTTTGGTGCTGCGCAATCATGCCGACATTATTGTTGTTCATTGTGGAAGAAAAATTGCACAGCATGTTACACAAGTTTCAGTGCTGTTTGCGATGGAGGAGACACTTTCCAGAGGTCATGCATCTGTTTCTGATCTCCTGCATAACTTTCAATCGCATTATGCAGTCACTGATGTGGCTGCGCCATTTTATTTTAGTCCACAAACAGGAGAAAGTGCGATACATTGCAAAGAAATTTATTTTTGCCTTTCTACGATATATGCCAATGGCGTACTTCAGACATAGGAATATAACATTTCACAGCACACACAGTTTTCCCAGGCAATAACATTCATCTTTCTATGCCTGCCACCCCGATTTCTACACATCCCATCCAAATTGCCTTGGTGCCCTTCTTGAAAGTAGTGGAATAATTTTTGTAGTAAGTGTTGCGCACTGAAACTCTTCAAAATGCTCTGCAACACGTAAAGAAACCTCTTTAGGCAGTGAACCCCTTTCCAACCGATTCAACTACAGTGTTTTGCACAGTGCCATGCCTCCCGCCCTGCATCCGTTCATTGGCAATTCCATTGTTCATCTCTGAAAGATGCTTTATTTATTTCCCTTTTTTCCTTTCCCAGTTAATTTCCATTTATTTTGGTCTTCTAACACAGGCCATAGAAGGAACAGCAGGAAAGGCCCAGTACGGAAGGTACAGCACCTGCATGGATACCATAGGGGGTGTGCCGAGAGATGGAATTATTGGGTGGCCCTCACCTACATATGCGCCAGTCATTGCTTACTCCCGGACGGACCCTTCCCACGCACTACCAAGTACCTTCCCTCGGTAGAGTAGCGCATTTCAGTACATGCACAATACAATGCCCTTCGTCGGGTAAGAGTGTGTAGCGCGGCATATGGTCTGCAAGAATGTGTTAGAGATCTGCTGCCCTACAGGAGTGCCCCTGTTGTTGGCTGCAGCATATGTGGAAAATGCAGTATGTGAAATTACCCTACTTCATTGTCGGAAGTGCGGTCAACTGCCCACTGGTCCCTTGTGCTTCCATTTCAGTTGTCGACACATGCAGTACAACCACTTCAAGCTACACCATTAGCCTTAGGAGTAGCATTCATATAGATGCATACATTCTGGAATACAAGAATGTTTACAACAACGCAAAACACAGTTTCATTACGTGTAGAAGGAAGACATTTTTTCATTGCGACACATGCAGCTACAGTACTTTTCTAACCACCACTGATATTGTTTGCGCTCTGAACATTCTGCTGTTTGCTTACTTGCCTTTACATGCACTAGTATGTGCGTGACCAAGCCGCACCAGCTTTGCCATTTTGCAGACTCACTACAAACTGTCCCACCTGCAGTTCCATGTTTTCATCAACTGTACGACCTGTAGTCAACATCTTGACACTTTACGTCACAGTACTCAGTGCAGAGACGGTGTGTCTGTTTCACGGGTCATGGAAAGGCAAGCAGCACATCAATCAAATAAATGCGGCATTTAACATGCCCATGTTACACTGCAGGTTGCTGTTGCTTGTTTACCAGTGAGCCACATATAGCCAGGCATGCTGCAGCCATACATTGGTAGGTTTGCAGAGCCACCCACGTAGTCAGCAGGAGTACTTGAAATGCGGTAGCTTACCATATGAATCCATAGGGCTGGCGACAGGGGCAGTGTTACCAGCACACAGAGGCTGCCCTTGGCATGGGTATTGCTGTGCAATGGATACACGTGCGCGCCCACGACTATTTAAAAGTGCATTAGAAGATGCAGATGTGCGGCCACTAATGGAGTCCTATGGATACTTGCAGCCTGATTGCACATACGCCGGCCAGGTGCAGTCTCCCTAGGAAATGTTGATATTGCTCACCTGCAGTCATCTCGGCCCAGATTCACCATGCAATGTTAACACAAAAAGTGAAAGCACTCACTCACCAACACTTACCATGTACATCTGTAATTGTTAAGATACACCAATACTGTTAGGAAAAGGAAAGGGTAGCGCAAACGGATACATACACTAGAGAATTTGGTCTTTTCACACGTTCATCATGAGGGCAGCCAAGGAATCAGTGACAAACCATTGTTAACATGATGTTACGGTTCCGTAGCAGTACCAAACAGCTATCATCTTTACAGAAAACCCTATGCTAAAGCAATGTTCCGGTTACAGTGCCCTACTAAAAACCTATGAAATATACTAACAAAAAACATTGTTAAAGGGACGTTAAAACAACATATCCATACTATGCTTACAGGTAAAACCGACAACCCATAGAAATTTGCCAGTTATGGTAAGCTAAGCACCCATGCAGTGTAACAACATGTCTTTGGATGGTGTCTGTGTACCACGGACAGTGTGAAATGGCATTTTCAGCCAATCTAGGTTATCTCAAGTTGAAAGTTTACCCTTCCAGAGCTCCTAGATATTCGACCGACAGTCGCGCAGTATGCGGACGGTTCCTCAGAAGGGACCCACCCATTACTTTGAGTAATTCTCAATCTGGCTATCCAGGTGAGAGCACCCTAAGTGAGCACCCACTTTGCAGATCACTAACCAGAACATTTCAATCTGCATCTATGGCTTCAGTCATGACCATTCCTCTTTCCCAGCGGTCAACACCACCAGCTGGATGGCCTGGACAGGGGAACAGGTGCAATGATGCAGAGGAGGATCAAGAGGACCAGGAAAATGAGGCAGAGGACGGTCCTACCGTCAGCAGATTGATGGAGTCATAGGTGTAACAGTTCTTTAAGACCGTAAAGGGGGTTCCAAAGGCTTGGGCTGACCATGATTAATGCATTGAGTGTGGGGTCATACTCAGTCACTGACAACATGAGCATTACTCCATTGGGACCACCTCTATGTACTGCCACACTCGACCCAACCACCCGTGTACTCTGAAAAAGGCTGTTCCTTTCTCAGGGAGAAATAGGCTGTCTTCCTCTACCCATCTTCCTCAACCACTCCTGCCACCACAGAGACTACTCCTGTACGTGTATGTACTGTGACACTCCTCTGCAGGGGGGAGCCATTTCAGAGTGCTTTCGAGGCTTCGAACAAGGAGCATGAGAAACACTGCTCCATCCTTAGATTTAAGGCACACCCAACATCTGCCCCTGTTCACCTGCCCCTCTGTGTCTGTGGTTGGTGGCCTTTCCCTCTCTTCACTCCCTCCTTACCTCCTTGCTTCTCCTAGAAAAAAATACCCCAAAAATATGAAAGACAGAAATACCAAAGAAAGGTTCCTTTTGGAGCTACCTTTCACAGTTAAAAACAGAACAACAACAAAAAAAGCACCTTTTGCAGCCTGCTATTATAGCCTGCAGACACCTGGTAAATTCCAGGCGTGGGAGGGAATAAAATCAATTAACTTGTTTTTTGTTCAAAAATGGTGGCTCTTAAAAAAGAAGTTTTTTGGGACGGTTATATACTGAACTAACACATATTTTACTGAACTTAATTATTTTTTCTAGCTGTCCTAATAACTGCTTCTAATTTGTTTTCAATTTTTTGCTTTTTAGTTACTACAACTACTAAAAAATACTTCACTCCGTATTTCACATGTTCACAAAAACGGTTTCAATGAATTTTGGGTATTCAAAAGAAAAAACTGATTTCCAGCATCAGTCAAATGCTGTTCAAAAAAATATTCACAATATCAAACTTGAGATTTTCATTGTGAAAAGATGTAATTCCAAAATCCTGCAAAAAAAGCACATACACCTTAGTTTACATTGCACCTTGCTTTCTTCATTTGTACACAACATAAATTAGAACATTTCCACATTTGTCTTTGGGCTATCAAAGAAAAAGCAATCTTTGAATGTGGAAACAGTTCCATTAACTTTGCAAATATATCCTTCATGGCAAACTGTAAGGAAATTCCGCTGACATACCACAAACTGTTGCCTCCACAGTGGACTACAATGATGTTGGTATGGTTCAAAGTAACCATACTCTTGCAAAACGGGAGAAATTCTGCCCACTTCATTTCTCAAACTCCATACCAGGAAACTTCAAATTCTGCAAACCCAAGATCCACAGGTAATCCACACTATTCACAGTACACCTTTAACTAATGGATCCAAGAATCACCCACAATCCAGACACTCTGCTTCGTCAAAGCCATAGCCATAGCCATCTTCACTGCACACAACAAAGATAACTCTTGCTACCCTGTCTTCCTGCACTCCACACTCATGTAACCTCATAGGCTGATCTCTGGATGTCTGGGATGTCTGTGACTGTCAGCGTTCTCTGCAGTCCCCTTTCAACTCAAGATATCCTTAAATGATCTATATGGCACATGCATATGGCACATGCAAACTACTGCCTTATCTGTGGACGGCATGACCTATTGAAGGGGGTGGGGAGGTTTAAACTCAATTTGAGGATTGGTCATTACCAAACTAGTGGGAAACACCCCTCTCCTTCTTTTTTCATAAAAACAATTCAGTGTACGGATTCAGTTGATTGTTCCCTTGGACCTTGAACATCCCCCGTACTTAGAATTCTTTTTTCTCTAGAACTACTACCAAATGGAAATTGTTCATGTCCAGAAATTCACATTGTTTGTTTGCTGCTTTGGTCTCTTTTACTAATTTCTTTTTAAAAATTGCTGTTACTAAGTTCCATCAATGTATTTCAACAGCCGTATTGCAACTACTTCCATTTTTTCTGTTTGAACTCAATGGATGGTTCTCTCAATTGCAAAAGTAATGTCCTTCCTATGTAAATAATCTAAGTCACACATTTCTGAGACCAATGTTCAGCCTTGATGTGGGTCCTCATGTATATGCATAGTGTCTTTGTCGTTCATTTGCATAGCTAAATTGAGATGTATTACCTTAATTGTTCTAATATAATTTTACTTTATAACATTTAATTAAACTCATGTACCTTTTTTGATACCTATGAGACTAGGAGCAGAATTGTGATTTTTTCATTCTAGCCTCAGTATCTTATTGCATGTGAGCACTAATAGAACACTCTCATGTTGGTTCTTTGGTGATTTCTTTGAACACCAATCTAGCTACACCAGAATACTACAATATACAACATTAAAGATATGTTCTAATTCAAATCCGGCGGCTACCACACCCCCTAGTTATACACTCTTAAACTCAATTTGAATCATTTATTCTTCTTAAAACAGCCTTTTTTGGGGGTACCTCTAAAAATACTTTTTTCTCCTTTTCTTACCTTTATGTACTATAGCCACACATACTAAACTGTACTTAGTTCTTTTTTATGACTTCTGCAGAAACTGCTTCATATTTTTATTTCTCATTTATATGTCCTACAACTACTAACAAATGCTTTAGCGTACACTCCACATCTTCGTTATTATTTTGTTCACAGTAAACTTTTCAATGCATGTTGAACATTAAAAGAAAAATCTGATTGCCAAAATCAGTCAAATGTACGCCATCACACCGCAAAGTATTTATGCTATCCACCTTGTATTTTCATTGTCAAAAGATGCAATTTCTAAACCATATAAAAAGCACATACACCTTTATTGACATGCTGACGAGCCAAGTAGGGGCCACAAAACCAAGCTTTTCGTAACCATCACATAAATGATAAGGAAATGATATTGATGCATAGATTCCATGGTAAGTACCCAGTCAGTGTAAACCAACAGGTTTTCTTTTAACTTTAATAGGAATTAATATTAATTCAAGCTACCCACTGTCACTGGCACATTTTGGGGAAAAAACTTGCAAATCATTGATTTTATCCATATCATTGTCGCTCATGTTTTTATTCAGATCAAGAATAAGTCCTCTGCAGGACATTACATTTTCTTGAACAATGGTGAGATTTGCCTCTGCACTCTGGCCTCTAATGAGACCATTCCCAATTCACAGGAACGTCATTTCACCAAAATGCCAGGGGTAGCGGAAGTGACATCACACGACCCTTGACCCCTGGTGACATCACAGGAAGTGTTGTCATTTGACCCCACCCCAAAGTGATATTGCGGGATACGATGGAACGTGTTCTTTCACCCGCTGACAAAACAGGAAGTGCTATCACATAGCATTGTACACTACAAAAAATATGGTTACGATATCATTATAATGTGATGTACATTTCACACAAGAATGGATCGCCATATGTATCGTTAAGATCAGTGTGTATAGGCCCACATTACTGTGAATGCAAGCGACGTCCATGACCAAATGATAATGATGTGTTATTATATAGCACTTACGCTTAAGCGCTTTATATCGAAAAAATATACACCCAATACCTGTGTTGGTACTCATTTATCGACCTCAGAAGGATGAAAGGCTGAGATGAGGTGTTTAAGAACAAACTAAATCAGTGACTCACCCCATGAAGTGTGCCTGAAATAAACCTTTAATGAGTATAGCAATTATTGTATATTCCAGAAAGACACATTATTTGGTATTCCTAATCTTTCTTATTTAGGGTCAGTGCTGAAAGTGTTAGACTTGTGTCACTCCTTTTCTTATTTTTCTTCTTTTATTTTTTTTTTTAAAGGGGCTTTAACAAGAAAGCCAGCCACTCCAGAACTAAAGAGTCACATGGTGCTGGCCACAGCCCATGAGCTTGCATTACAGAAAAAAAAGGGAAAAAAAAAAACTTTTTTCCCCTTTTTTTCCAGAGGTCGCAAGGGTGACCACAGAGGTCACAAGGGAGACCTCCGAAGTCGCAGTTGCGACCTTTGGCGACCCCTAAATGACGTCCCTGCCAATTCATATGTGATCAAGGCAAGAGTGATTGAATTCAGATGATGCAAAGTTCGTCTCCATATTGATGCTTTGAGTGCTCCCAAGTAAACAATGATCTCCAATGGGATCACACTCAATTCCATACAAACGTTTAGGTCCAATCTCACCTAGATAATATTTTATTACAGGCCCTAGCGAAAACTTGCCAAATCGTGTGTCCACACATGCCAGTTGAATCATCAATTTAGCAGTTTTCCCCCTCAACCATCGATGTAACCTAATTAATGCATGCAATGATGTAATCATGAACCCCATGTAAATTAAGGAGCAAACTTCCTCCACAGGTTCACTGCCCAACCTCCATGTGAACTTAATACCTTGCCCGCCCCTTGATAAACCTAATAACCTTTGTTTTTATGTTGTTCAACATTAAGCAATGACTTACCGTAACGACCTTAAATGCTGACATTAAACGCTGTTGACCGATCTGTATACAATCAAAAAGCAGAAAGTCATCTGCATAAGACAACCAAAAGGGTTTAGCGTTATGCATCTTTGGTGATACAAAAGTGGATGTTTTCAAATGATCCCCAATATCAGACATGTACAAATTGAATAGACAGTGAGCCAACACGCATCCCTGCCTCACTTCACATCATGTTTCAATTGTACGGGACATTAAACCATGGTTGTTCAAGCAAACATTAAGATTGGAATTGGCATACACACCCATTATCAGCCTTAGTAATCCTCCCAGTATACCCCACCAATGTAATTTAATCCACAGGAGGTTACGAGCTACAGAGTAAAAAGCAGATGACAGAACTATTGACGCATCATATACAGCCTTGTATTTACCAACCCAGGCTATGTCATGTATACAGTGTACAATATGACCATTCAATGTATTACCCATGTAGAGTTGAAAATCAATTTGCCATTTCAGCAACCTATGGCCTCCTATAATCCATGTTTCCAAATGTGATAACGAAAATGACAACTTTACTATCTGCATCAATGATAGATATTGGCCTATAGTTACAAGGTTCTACTCTATCCCCTTTTTTAAAGAATGGTACAATATATGCTGCTGTCTATGAACTGGGATAGGTATTGGCCACACAAATATTTTTAAAGAGGTGTGTACCCATGCTCCAGGATAATTTTTGAACAAAGAATTAGATAAACCGTTCGGACCAGGAGCACGAGAACTGGTAATTCTCATATTCACCTCTCCAACATCTTCGATAGCAAAGCTGGGCAGCAACTGACTTTCATCTTCTCCTTCATGCAAGCAAAACGTATACAGATGTGATTTACAATTGGAGAAAATGGAAGTAAAATGTGCTGCCCAGCTGGCTTCCGAGACTGTGTTTACCAATTTGTTGGCCATAGGTGAGGCAACACTGTAAATTAATTTCCCAAAAAATTGAAGGTTCTTATTTCTTAAGGCATTCAACATGTTTTCTGCATCAAACTAAACCCTTTTTGCCTTAGTTTGAGTAAGCCAGGTCTCAAAAAATATTGTCATATTCTTTTGACCAGAACCCTCTTTTGTTCCAAAAGGAGATACATACTCTTCAATATCCACCTAATTTTACGCATCATTTCTCGCTTTCTAAAGGCGACATCTTCGTTAGACGGCCTGCAGTAGCGGCCGTGTAGTTATGGTTAAGTTGCTCAACTCATAGGAATAGCACTTTTTGGTGGCTTATAACTTTGCTCCCCCTAGACGAATCCTCACCAAACTTTGCACAAAGAAGTATATAGCCCGCTTTGAATTGTATTGACAAGTTTGGTGAAGTTTCGTCAAGGGGGGGCAAAGTTGTAGGGGGTCCCAACTTTTGTTTTTTTCCAAAAACGCAATGGAAAAAAAGTATGCTCACTTGCAGCAGGAGCGACGGCTTGGTCCCGAAAAGCGTGTTTTTGTAAATTTGGTGTAAATACGTCCAGTAGTTTCCTTTAGAACAGGCAAAATGTAGGTAAAAATAAACTAGTGATATCTGGGTCCGCTCCGCGGACTCACTTCCCTGTTCACTCCACGGGCAGGACTCGAGTTGGTCCGAAGGGCACCATGATGTCCGCAGATACCCAACGCACCAGCTGATTGCTTGGTGATAAGCGTGATGTGTGTCATATTTTTCTGAAACTTCGGCCATGTTCTATTATCGGACAGCGCGGTGGGGGAACAGTGCTGGGAAACATTTTTCACGTTATTTGGTGTTGGGAAGAGGGGCTGGGAAGGGTGGGGGAATGAAAGCTGGTTGATATGGGGCTATTTGTTTAGGTGGAAGAAGAGCTTGCGGGGCGGGCAGCTTATGGGGTGACTGCAGGCAGGTTTTATTAGCGGAGGGACGTGGAATGTAGATGATGGGAGGATGTTTGTCTAGGTTAAATGTAGCATATGTACCCAAAATTCTAGGCACTGGCACAACTACCATAGTATAATACGGCCATGAAACCAAGAATTTGGCCACAACCATTGCAGTAGTAAGTTTTTGGTGGGCAGTTGGAGAAACATGTTTGGGGTTATTTGGTGACTGCAGGAGGGCTTGTTAGAGTAGGGGAGTGGAATTTAGATGATATGGTGATATTGCCACTGGTGAAAAATAGAGTTGGTGGTCCATTTTGATGCCTGCAGATGGTGTTTGAATTGGGAAGTGAAGGGCAAGTTGTGGTGTGTTGGGTGTGGCCAGATTCTTGGGTGCATGGCCATATTATGCTGTGGTGGTTGTGGCCAGTCCCTAGATTCTTAGTTGCATGGCCGTAGGCCATGCACCCAAGAGTCTAGGGACTGGCCACCAGAGCAAAATACGGTAATGCACCCAAGAATCTGTCCACTGGCTACAAGCATTGTAATAGTATGTGTATAGAAATGGAATTCGGCCATTGGAAAGAACCATTACAATAATATGTGTGTAGTCATCATACATACTCTATAGGCAATGTATAGTTTTTGGAACACAGTGACACAATACCATTGAAGTGAAAATGGTACTTTTCATTGATGTCCCATTGTGGGTACAGGTTGACTTTGTTGTACGTGGTAATGCAGGCAAAACCTTTGCTTCTTTCTCTGTGAATAAAAACATAGCATAATATGCTATGTAAGTTACTTCACAATGTTGCATGTACTTTTTAGACCCTCATAATTAGTACATTGCAAGTACTATGCTTCAAACAACACTACTGTGCGTTTTGCACAGTTGCTGTGTTTTGTTGCATAATCATTGGGTCTGTGGGGAAAAAAATCCACATAGGATTAAAAAAAACCCTAGTACATTTGTTTGACGTTACGTGTCACACTATGTTTGTTTAACATCTGCAGTACTTAAAGGAATGTTTAAGGTGCACACAAAGCGTAATTGTTGTTACAAGCACTGTTGCAGTAGGAAGAATTGTAATGGTGTACGTGTTTTGCTTTTCGAAAGTGCTGGTGGTATGGCTGTAGTTAGATACCAGTTGGTGTATTCTAACTGTTTATAGTTTTGCAGTTTTTAAGAATATGTTTTGATGCATTTTGATTCATGTTGGTAGATTATAAGTATTTTATTATTTGAAACTAATATTGCAGAACGATGGTTGCAGTTCGATACCAGTTGGTGTATTTTAACTGTTGATACTTTTACAGTTTTCAAGGTTATGTTTTGAAGCACTTTCATTCCTGTTGGGGAATTTTAATTCTTTGGCTGTTGGAAAGTAGTATTGCAGTACTCTTGGTGTAGTCAGATACCAGTTGGCATATTCTGACTGTTGATATTTATACAGTTTTTAAGGGTATGTTTTGAAGCACTTTCATTCTTGCTGCTGGATTTTAACTTTTTCACTATTGGAATCTAATATTGTAGTATTATGGGTGCAGTTAGATACCAGTTGGCGTATTTTAACTGTTCATCGTTTGACAGTTTTCCGGGTATGTTTTGAAGCAATGTCATTCCTGTTGGTGGATTCTAACTCTTCACTATTTAAAAGTGATATTGCAGTATTATGGGTGCAGTTAGATACCAGTTGGCATATTCTAGCTGATGCTAGTTTCATAGTTTTGAATGGTATGTTTTGAAGAACTTTCATTCCTGTTGGAGGATAGCAATTCTTCACTATTGGAAATGAATATTGCAGTATTATAGGTGCAGATAAATACCAATTGGCATATTCTAACTGTTGATAGTTTGATAGTTTAGAAGGGGATGCTTTTAAGCACTTTCATTCCTGATGGTGGGTTCTAACTATTTACTATAAATAACATTGCAGTGTTATGGGTGTAGTTAGATACCAGTTGGCATATTCTAATGGTTGCTAGTTTCACAGGTTACTGAACTGACTGAAGTTTGTAGACCCTCATAATATATACATTTCAAGTACTATGGGTGAAACAACATTAGTGTGTGTTTTGCACAGTTGTTGTTTCTGTGTGAATAATCATGAGGTGCAAAGGGCTGTAATCTCACTGTTTGGCTGTGGCGAGGGGACCTGACCTACGAGGAACATCTTTTTGGAGGAGAAAAAGCTCTGGACTGAGAGCTTGGAGGTGCATGTGCCTGTACCTTTAACTTTCTGTGCTGGTCATCTAGTCACCTGACTGCACACCTGGTACTTAAGGCTGCCTGCCACGCGCTAAGCCCTGAGGTGCAAAGGCCTGTAATCTCACTGTTTGGCTGTGGCAAGTGGGCGACGTGGTCTAGTTGATCTATTTCCAGATTTCCATACTGCAGCCCAAAGGAATCCATTCAAATGGATGGTCCACAGCAAACATCAAGGACAAGAGCGCAATTAAAACGCTTGGGTAAGCAAGAGGAGACTCAAACAAAACGTAAAAGACAAAGGGCCTCATTACGACCCTGGCGGAGTGGGATACCGCCAGCGGTAATCGCGGCGGACCCGTCCGCCCTACTACGAGTTCCCTTAGCGCCATGGAGGTTTTCTCCGCCTGGTTTTACCGGGCGGAGAAAACCATGCCGCTAAGGGACCTCGTTGTTAATTACGCCGCCGTACTTTACGGCGGCGTAATTAACTCCTTCCCCACTCCCATTATACCCTATGGGGCAAGAATGGGAATGGGGAAGGGTAAAATGGGGATTGGGGATTTACCGCTCCGCCAAGGTCGGCATGGGGTGGTAAATCCGCCAACCCCCATGGCGCTATCGGCGGCTTTCCGCCATGCTCCGCGGTGCATTTTGCACCGCGAATTCCGCCAGGGTCGTAATGAGGGCCAAACTCTGGTGAGCCACTATACCTCGTGTAGCTCCGTACTGGATTTAAGTATGGAGTGTAGCGCATGTGACCCCCAAGCTGTTATTGTTGATGAGGTCTCGGGATGTACGATCGGCGATGTGCGATCGAGTGCACACGTGACTTTGCAGGAGGTTAGGGATGGGAGTGATGCGGCGCTCCCGAGGGGTATGGAACACCTGGAAATCAGTGGCTGCAACATTGTATTTACCGCCGAAGTGGGAGCCGAGGCGTGAGGATGGAGCGGCTGCTTTGGTCTCCCTGCCGTCGGAGGGCCTGGGAGTGTGGGGGCGGAGCCAGTCACCTGTGTGGCGCCGCATGATGACGTGGCAGAGCAGTCCTCGAAGGGGGAGGCTGCAGCCCCAGTCGAGTAGGTGGGCTCCTCGCAGAGCTTGGCAGAACCGCGCTGCGACAGCTGCTTGGAGTTGGCCACCGTCCAGCAGGGTCTGCACGCAGGCCTTCATTCTGTGCCGGTCAGCGAAACAGCAAATGAAGAATGCGTAAATGGGCGAACGCATGAAAGCCAGGTAAACTCCAGTGATTTGCGAGCACCTTTGGAGGTTCCGGATCGCCATGAGACAGGTGACTCCGGGCATGTTGAGGATGAGGTATTCACCGCTGTGCCCACGGTGAATGCAGGTAGAGAGCACACCCTGGTTAGCACAGAGGACAGACCAGTTGTGTCTCTTGAAATGGTGGTGCCGGAGTACACTTCAGATCAGCGATGTGGTGTAGGTGTACAGATGATTTCAGGAGGGGGATGTTATGCTGAGCGAATGAACTCCTTAGAGGTGGTCTCATCTGTCCTGCAAAACCTAATTGAGCTGAACAAAGCTTGTGCTGATAAACTAATGCCAGATTCCATTCCGAAACTAAGTGAGGCGCATAGAATACCTCAGAAGAGACAGTGGCATGATTTAACGGACACAAACTGTGATACTTGGGGTGTTGGTTTCTACAAGCGTGCTAGAACAGCAGAGGCTGAGACATCTGAGGAGTCCTCCCAGACTTCTGTGGGAAAAGTGGCTGAATCCCAGAAAAGGCTGGCTAACCCTCCCAATGAAGGCTAGGGTATAAGGTTGAGTCGGCCAAACCAGCGGCCGCATAAATCACATAGTGAGGATTCAACAGATGACTCTTCATCAGAAGACTCTTCTCTTGTGGAACGTCCGTTTACTAAAATACGACAGAAGCATTATGCCTCAATGTATGCTGCACAGGAGTCAAGGTCAAAAGACAATGGGAGCGAGGCAGCAACTTGTGTGCATGTGCCCACTAACGAGTTATTTTCATCACTGACCGCCGCCATGGCAATATCAACAATGCCGTTTACCAAATTGTATTAAGCAATAAACGACAATATGAAAGATCTGTCAACACTAATTGCACTTATGAACTCAAAGGTATTGCAATTAGAAGCTTTGCATAATGGACAGAGAAATGTGCAAGAAAACATCAACCAGAAACTGTTGATTGGCCTCGCTGCAGTCAAGGAAGCAAAACACAACGACATGATTGATAAGATGATAAGAAATTATTTGCAGAAGTGGCAAGGGAAGCGCTTGCTCTCTTTCACAAGCCATATAGTAAAATAGGTGGCGACCCACCAGGAGGCTGTGCAGTTCTGCCGATGCCACGGTCTGAGCAGTCGGCGGCCCTCGATTTACAGCAAGAGGGTGTTTCACGATCTGATCCAGGATGCAAAGATCGTAAGTACAAAAAATTCACTTGAGTGGTCGAGTGAGCCCCCTGAAATAGTAGACAAGGGGATTCACCAACAGGTGGTAAGCGAGGTAGTTGAGCCACGGGCAGATGGTGCCCAGGTCAATGATTGTAGCGAACCTGATAGCACGCTAGTGACCTCTTTTCACTCTGCGTTCTTACAAGCAAGAAGCGCGGCAAATTTGGGTCAAACAGGCTGCCAAAGTGCATCAGGGTCAAGTTTTCCGCTGCCTGTGCCTGAAGTGTGTAAAGGTCTTACAACAGATGCTGCAGAGGGGCCAAAATCTGCGGCCTTGTTTCCCATCTTTGGCAGTACTGATGCTGCCCCTCAAGTAAATGTGGAAAGTAAGAGAGCTAAACCCTGACAAGCCAAGAAGCAAAAAAACATGCTGAGTCGTAAATTGAACAAACAAAGAGGTGCCCGCAAATTTCTACGCAATATTAATGTGCTGCAGATAGTGGATGAAGCCATTTCCACTCGCCTGAATCCTGTGGCAAATAGGGATCAAGGCACCAACGTATGCCCAGAATCGATGCCCAGCTCTTCGCAAGTAGGTGCCAGCCAGATCACTGAAGATGAGAAGCTGGTCCAGGACGAGTTGATGAATTTGTCGGTCTACGAAGATGGCGAAGACATTGTAGGCTGCTCGGTGCCGAGTGGGATTACTGTCCCTTGTAATCAGAAGGTGGCGCTGAAGGGGCAGGACATAGATGTGGCTATGAGGAATCCAACCTCGTGCAATCCATCAGAGAGACCTGACCAGTCGAGCGAAGTACCTGGAGTGGAGCATGGAAGAAGCTGGATTACAATCTTGCCTGAAGTGGTGGGGATAAAGGAGGACCAGACTGTCTGTCTGAGTCCAGTGTTTTACACCTTACAGGAAAAAAGAGAGAAGTTATCCAAAGTCACCCTCCAATGAAGAATGCACCAATGGAAAAGGACAGTTTTAAGTCTAATTCAAGCCCTCGGTCTGCAGCCAGTCGAGGTCTGAGTGCCCCAGCTCAGCCATTAGTGTTGGAAGAAAGAATGATCTGCACTAAAGGGCAAGCAGCTGTGCGCTCTACGCCCCAAGCCTTAACGATTAAATTGATGTTGGAGAGAGTGGAGTCACGAGATAAACTAATCTTGAATCGTACCAACGTTGTAAGATTGCTCCATCATATTCCGCGTTTACGTTCAGTAGGATCTAAGGACATAAAAATTGTGGAATTCCCCGATGAATTGTGCCATGACAAGGTTATTCTACACATTGAATCCAATATTATCGCCAACGCAGTCTTGGAGGCAGGGGAAGACCTTCTGTCCATGGGTTTTGACATTTACAAAATAATGGAAAAGGTCCTTGAGAAAAAATGTGAAAACATTGGTGCCATAGGAACCAGGTTAATATCACAAGAGGACTTCCAGTACACAACAACGAGGAAGCAGCAACCAGAGATCTCGTCAGTGCAAAATAGTAGAATGGACTTAGGTCCCAAGAGGGTACAACCGTGTGGCGAGGCTAACATAGATTGGAGTCTGATCAAGAAGTGAATGTCAAACTGAGGCCCCTCGACAAAATTCAAATTACATTTAATAGTGGAAGCCGCCTGGACGAAAGTGTGCCTAGTGCAGGAGTTGTCCCGGGGGGATCTGAAAACACACAGGATTGGAAATGGCTGGCCAAATCATTGAATGAAAAAGCACAAAGCTAACGTCCACTGAGTGAAAATTCACAAATGTGCACGTTTGCGTCATGGAACACTCAAGGCTTTCTTCATTTGTTAAACACTGATTGGCTGCAAGATTTACATCTGGACTGCCTCCAAGAAACATGGATGAGTGAGATGTCAGTCACCTCGGGGTACGAATGTGCCTTAAATCCAGCACTTAAGGCAGTGAAGGGGCGCCCGATGGCCGGCTTGTTAACCATAATTAAACGGTCATCGGGTTACCGCCTGTTTAAATCAACTAACTTTACTTCTTATATTCAAGTTTCGGAGATTGGCAAAAAGAACTACATAGGGAGGGAGACAGAAGTAATTCAAGTGATCAATCTGTACTGGAACCATCAACATACGGGAACCTACCCCTTCATCGACCAACTAACGACGATCATCGACAACTTGCTGGGCTTGAATAAAAGAGGTGGAATCATTGTTTATGGCGATTTAAATATTGATTTCACCAAGTCTGTTAACCCAGAGAAAGACCAACTTGCGAAAGATTGGTTGGAAGAGCTAAATGCAAGAGCTTTCACAATGTTGAATGGAAACACGCAAGGCGATATCCCGGCGAGAGCAACGTGGCACTGAGAAGGTCAAGCGTCAAATATTGACTACATTTTTACAACTAATGACCTGCATGCCAGGATAACCTCTTTCAAAATTGTACCCATGAAAAACAGTGACCACGAAATGTTGCAGTTAAAACTTCAAGTCGCTGACACTGACCAAGCTTGCAAGTGGGTACCTAAGGTGTTGGCTCAATCAAATCGCCTAAGATTAAGACTGCAGGAACATGAGGTGTTAACGCTCTATAATCAATTTAAGGGCCTGCCGGAGCAGTTAGAATACACCTCATTACTGCAACAATTTAAGGCCAAAAACATTGGTCTGAAACAATTGTCGTTCCAGAAGACTCACCACTTTGATCTATCAGTGATGCAACGTAAGCGTTTGATGCGTGTCGAGATACAACGAAATAACCAAGGCCCGGTGATGGAAAGGAAGCCGAAAAATAGAGCTACCAAGCAAGCCTATAAGAACTGGTTAAAAAGTCATAAATACCAACTTCACCAAAATGATGCTGAGGCTATGATGAAATCCCTCTCGAACAAGAACAGCAGTGAGTTTTGGCGTCTAATTAACAGATTGGAAACATCACAAGAAGCTCTACAAAGATGCTTGGTCTCCGAGGTAGAGTGGGTTAAACACTTTACGACCCTATATAACAAAAACTCGACCAAAGAACCCTTAAAGGTGGTGAAGTCTTCATCATGGGAGTTGCACTTCTCAAAAGTGGAAATTTGTGAAATTATTGTGAAAGCAAAAAACTCTAGGGCTCCTGGACCCGTCGGGTTAACGAATTTCACAATTAAGCAACTCCCAGATCTCTGGGCAGACTTGTGCCTTGACTTTTTTGAGAAAATCAATTTGCAGCAGCAAACAACAGCGTCTTGGAAAACAGGGATAATTGTCCCAATTTTTAAGAAAGGTGACAGAACATCTCCCAAAAACTACCGGCCAATAGCCCTGCTAGATGTCTTAGGCAAGATCTATGCTTCAGTCCTAAAAAAAAAATAATTACCTGGGCCCATTCTGCAAACAGAATCGACAAAAGACAAGCAGGTTTTGTAAAATATGTGGGCTGTTCCTTGAACCTACTTATTTTAAACCTGCTAAAGATGGAAGCGCTAAGAACGAATACTGCAGTTTATCTTGCCTTTGTGGACTTCTCTTGCGCTTTTGACATGGTTGATAGAGAGCTGCTATGGCATAAGTTAAGATCGTGGGGCTGCCCTGTTGGGTTGCTGGAGGCTATCAAAGAGCTACATACAGATAGGTCAATTTCTATCCGCCTGGATCAAACGGGTACCCTGTCGTCGCAGATTCTGACACATAAGGGGGTGAAACAGGGATGCCCGTTGGCTGCAGCAATATTCAGTTTATTTATCTCAGACACCGCCGAGTCGATAAACGCGGTGCAGTCTTTTCCACCTAAGCTCCACCTTTCCAAGATAAGTTGGATTCTATACGCTGATGACTCAGTTATTTTAGACGTAACCCTGATTGGGTTACAAAGAAAATTGGAAGCAGTCCAGGAGTATGTGTCTATGAACAACCTGAAAATCAACATAGCTAAGAGCGAAATTCTGGTGATGCACAACATGAGGAACAAACAAAAGGCAAAAGGTCTGAAGTTCGCATTGAGGTTGGGTCCCGAGACGCTTCGCATTACAAACAGTGTAAAGTATCTGGGTATGACATTAAATGCCAGAATTTGCGACGCTCCCTGGGTGCATGATTCAAAAAGGAAATGCGGTCAACTTGCAAACCAGGCACTAATTCTTCATTAAAAGTTTGGTAAATTCTCCTTTCAACCTTTGAGAAATGTTTACGAACTGAAAGTTGCACCAATACTAACATTCGGTGCAGAGAATGCGTTGGGATGTTCATCTAACCATTGGTCTTCGTTAGAACATGTGTTCTGGACCAAAGCCTTAAGTCTTCCTCCAGGTATTTCAACTGCATGTATAAGATATGAACTGGCCTTGATCTCTTTGCACGCACGGATTAGTTGGAATTTACTGGCACTATATCGAAAAACCAGACTTGAAGAGGGAATTTTGCAATTTTGTATATTAAAAAACGTACCATCCGATGGAAGTGATATTGCTTCGTTGTGGGTAAAAGGTTGTAAAGATCTACTGCTGGAATATGATATCAGTGTGGAAACACTCCAAACGAACCCCTTAGCTGCAAAAACCAAGATTTGGCGAACAGATTGGGAAGTAACATGTAATGAGAGATCTGCCGCCAGAGATATGTAAAATTCCCCGGCTGAGTCTAGAGGATTTAATGTGCTACAAAATTACCAGCAATGATTTCCGAATCCTGGAGCGCGGAGACTGTTTCTGTTGTTTCGTTTAAACGAACTACAAACCAAGGATCAGGCCAGTCATTGGGTGTGTAATGCAGACATAAATCTCTGGTGCAGATTCTGTAAGAGCGGATCGGAATCGCTTAAACATCTGGTTTTGTTTTGCCCAAAATTGAGGGATGAGCGAACTGTCCACTTGGCACGCTGGAATGAAGACCATCTGGCGCTGGATGCGGATGACTGGTGGGGGCGAATGTGGAATGGCACCGATACAAAGCTAATATTGCCCTTGACATCTTTTCTAGCATGTTTTGAAGAAAAGCTAAAGGCCTGGCAAGAAAAATAGGAAGTGAGACTGAGTCGTAAATAGGATGACCAGGATCGTTTAAATGAATCGGCCTAAGAAGATGGGGTGGTGTGGTAAAGAACGTGTGTGATGTGAATTGGGGATTTGTTGATTTGTCATTTGTGTAACATTTTAAAGGTTTGTGTTTTAAACCAATACAATTAAAAAAAAAATAAAAAAATAATCATTGGGTCGTTATGCAACCAACTGCATAGCATTATCAACAGTGTATGACATGTACATCTGTTGGCATATTGAAACTGTTCTCTATTTCACAAACAGCATTGTAGCTCTATGCATGTAGTTACATACCAGATGGTGAATGCTAACTTTTACAGTTTTACCGTTCAGAAAGGTATTTTTTGAAGCACGTAGATACCTGTTTGTGTCTATTGTGCACTAATTTTCGATAGTTTTAAGGGTCAGTGACTACATTTAGGTTTAAGGAATATTAAGTATGCATTTGTTAGATTTGCTGGTAATCTATGTTTTAGAGTAACAGACTTGTAATTGCATTCAAACCATCCACATCTTTATTTAATGTATGCAGTATAGTGACCTGCACTTGTTGTGGCACCATTGTGGTAGATTATGCCTACTTTTGTGAAGGTTTTTCTGCTAAGAGTTACTTTCCCATGTGTGAAGCTAGTAGGCTTGCAGTTGTTTTGGTACCATCTACATTGTACCTTAAAAGCCTTACCATTACATATTGGCTATGTGAATGTATGTGTAAGGTAGAACAATTGTCTGAATTGCAAATACTACATAATATGCCATGATTTGCATGTTGCAGCAGCTGATGAAATGGAATGGATTCACAATTAGGTATATATACATACACACATCACTCATTAGGGACTTGCTCCTCTGCAACATGGTTGCAGAGAGTGCATGTATGTTTCCACATATATGAAACCTGGAAAATGTCATTTATAGGTATATATTTGTTTTGTAGTGCTTGCAGTAAGATCATTAGAAATTCTTGTGGATCTTCTTGTGTGTTTATGGTGAATCTTACCATTCTCGCACAGTAGTCTAATTCTTGCCTTATTCCTGAGACACTGTAAGTGTTGTCAGGATTATTTGTTGCATTTCAATGCAGTATGAGCATTTGCAAACCCAACTGGTCTGAGCCGTTCAAGTAAATGTTTTCAACAATTTGTGGTATTTGGAACAGAAGACTGATTGCTAGATTTGCATAGCAATTTACACCAGTTGTGTTGGAAAATGTAAATGGACCAGAGAGTTCTGTATCTGTGTCATCTGCTGGTCCTCCACTTGTTTTTTTGAAGACATAGTTCTCTTTGTTTGTGCTGTTGGACCTGCACTTGCATTTGGACTTGATAGTTGTGTGGTTCTGCTACTTGGTTGAGTAGCAGTTGCTTTCAGTTTCTTTGGTGGTACTGTTGGTACTGTTGGGAGATCTCTTATAAGTTCTGTTTGCATTACTTATCTTTTAACAAGTTTACTTTTTTCAGGAACAGGTATTCGAGATGGGGTGTCTACATTGCACATAGTCTGTTGTACTCCATGATGCAAGGAATGTCAGCCTTGACATTGTTTGATTGTTTCTTCATATTGATACATGGGGTTTTATACTTCAGTCATGGCTAATTCTGCTTCATTTACTCTGAGTGGCTCCCCAAGTGGTTCTTGGCTTCCTGTAGCAGACGGTTGACTGCCCTCAGGAGTATCTTCATTTGGTTGTGCTTGAACTTCTTCCTCTTGTTGGTGTTCATTGTCCAACATGTTTTTGTACTGCTTGAAATTGACATTTGTTATACTGCTTTCATTTTCATTGAAAGCAGCTTTTCATTGAAAGCAGCTTCAAATGAGTCCTAGGCGCCGAATAAATCTTCTTCACTTCTCCATGATTTAATAAGGTTGGAGTAGGGACATGTAGTAAAGTTCTCTACGTTGAAGAGTTTTAAATCATAACTTTACATGATTAATTAGGCCGGGTTTAACGAGGCTGCCTTCACAAGTTTTGATTATGTATCTTCCATTTTTTTCATCTGGTTTAATATTATTCTATGTTCAAAATTATATTTACATTATTTCTAGGTGTGGTAGAGACGTGTATACACCTACATGTGTCTTGATCTACACTACGACTATTCTAATCTTGAAAAATCGGTCAAAATTTGCCAGACCCTTTCTGTGAACACACGGTACGCATCTTCCCTTTTTTTGGATATACAGATTTTTTTCTGATTAAATCTAGTGTTGGTTGCCTTTCCTTTTTGAAATAGCACCCTCACAATCAAATTTTTGAATGTCCATTTAGGAGCTTACCAATCTATAAATCATGTGGCTACAGATGGCATATTATTTAAGGCACTTAGTAGGTGCCATAAGTATATATTATTTATACAATTGATGATTGAAACCTGCACTTAAATCTTTTGAAACTTGCTCCAATATTTTGTTTTTCTGAGTATGGATTACCTAGATTGACTGATTTAAATATATATTTTTCTCTTGAATCTGTCAATTTGTGAATATTGAATGAAATTACCAGCCCCTGTTGAAGAGAATTTTTCTCGAAACGCGTTGGGCCCACATATGTGTTGAATTAATCTTTCATGTGAAAACATTTTAAGATTTTTGTAAACTTTATACTGATGTACTTCATTGAATCATGGACTCTATACCTATCTTTACTACTAGATAACTTACTGGGCTGATCTAGCCATAGGTAGAGTGCAGGGGACGGGAGTTCCCAAGTAGGGAACCTGTTCTGTTTGCTAATATTATTCTTCTAGGAGAAATTTTGGGCTATGTGGAATAGGCTCAGGTTTTCCAAAGCACTGCTTCTGTTTGGGTAATAAGTGTCTAATACATTGTTTTTCAAAATGTCCTGGCTGTTGGGAGTGTTTTTGGCTATTGTTTCTATGTCTTGGTATGATTTCAGTACTCTTTTTCTGGATGCAGCAGGACCAAGGCTTAGCCAGACTCTGTGTTCAGATTTGCCATATAAGGCTGGACCTGTTAAACAGTCTGCAGCTTTGTAGCATCCATATTATCTATGGGAGAGCATGTTTATGCCAAAACTGTACAATTGTTATGACAGTGTTTTGTCAGATGATATGACATCCAGAGGCCTTTTAACTCTGTTATCTCAGCTCTGGTTAGGTAGGCTGTGACATATCATGTAACAGTAGGGCAATGATTGCATTGTAATAATTGATGTACTTTGAAGCTTTGTTTCTTTCAATGCAGTATGTGTTTTAGGCAATTTGCCTTTTACACTGTGTCTAACAGAGGACATGAAGCTGTTTACTTGTCCTTCTGCTGAAAATGGTATAGGGAAACCAAAGTAGCATTTAGTATAGTATGTGCCTTTGTTTTTATACCTGAACTGACAATATTTGCCACATTTAAGTCTTTGGAAGCATAACATTTGTGCATATAGCTCACTATGTGTGCTTTCTGAAAGGATGTCATAGGTTACATATGTGTGAATAAACTGCAAAATAGTGCCAATACTGACATGACTGAATTTAAGAGCATCTTTAATCCACAAAAGCATGTGGATGTGTGGTGCTCCTCTGGTTTGATATTCTTTTCTCCAAAAGAAGTGTTCCACTTCTCTGAGGGGAGGAATTGTTTTATTACAGATGAAGTATAGAATGGCCATAAAGCAGTGGTGAATGTATCTTGATACATTTACAGGATCAAGAGAGCAGAGTTCTCCTGGTGTTTTTATGTCTAGCCCTTCTTTGTTTTGGTTTGCTATGCGTAGGAAGTCGTGCAAGTCCTCCCATGCATATTCTTCACAACTCATAGTGGCAAACCATGTGGGTGGGCAAATGATGTTGGAACCAGTATTCTTTTGTACCACACATGTTTGCCAAGAGATTTGTGATACTTGACTGTAAAATGTAATCTTTGTCTTTTATCTTTTGAAGTAGTTGGGTAGGAGACATGTTTCAAAAATTGGAACCTGTTTTCAATGTGTGTGCAGCTCCATAACATAGATTTGCTAGTTCACTTTCAAATAGGAGGTGGAATATGTATTCAATATTTTGTCTGAATCTGGGGTCTTCAGAATACATTTGTAAAGATTGGTATTCTGATGCTGTCATTTGTGTGCATCTTTCATCCTATCTTCCCCCTTTTCTGGTAGGAAAGAGAAGTGGAAAGGCTCATGTTTCTACACATTTTATCCCATCTGCTGATTGGAGATCCTTTGGCTTGACACTTGGTTTTGATATGTTTCTAGTGTATCTTCTATGGTGTCTTTGGAGTGCAGTGGGTGAATTGTATACTGGTCTAAAATATTGGATGCCGTAATAGGATCGAGAAGCTCAAATTGGTTACTTGATAAGGAATCCTGAATTATTTCAGTGGTTTCCTTAGGTATTGTTCAATGGTTATTTCTTTGTAATACTCATTGTTCTTTTTAAGATATTGTAGGGCTTCTCCAACTTTGTTTATGTCTACTGGCTGTTGCCATATTGTTTTGTCTTTTGTTAGTACACCATTCACTACGATAATCAAAGATTGATCTATTGGCCGTTGCACTCCTAAAGTATCTACATTTTCTTTAAGATCTGATGGCAAATAAACTACTTTGCCACAAATGGCTTTTAGTAATTCAGATGGAGGCCATTTGGCTGTTAGTGGTTGAAGGCGTATCATAGCTTGAAATGCATTTACTGTTTGGATTATAATGCTCTCTTACAAATTAAGGTGTTGGAGAGGTTTTGGATGTGAGAAGTTATTAGTGATACCCCGGGAAGTCATATTATCAAGCATTGTATTGCAGTATTGAGGGGTTCGACATTGTTTATTTGTTTTGTGCTATATAATAGAGAGCTAATTGGAACCATTGGGATTCCTCATTGTCTTCTATTTTGTACGTTATATCTACAGTTTTGGTGCTCTTTCTATAAAATGTTCTGTGACAACACAAGTATACTTTGGTAATTCAGCAGATGAGATTTTAAACTTTGCTATTTCTTTTTTGGACATGTTTATTAGATGGTTGGCATTTGTAAGGTTTTCTGTACTCTTCTCTAAGTGATCTTCACTTCCAAAATATTTACTTTTTGTCTTGTCTATTTGTTCAAGGAGTTTTTTGGCTGCGCCATGTAGGATAATTTCATTAAAATGTTCCAGTTCTAAAGCAGGACTTTTTGCATAGTACAGTCTCTGGACAAGATTTTGTATAGTGGAATGGTGTGTTGATAACATTTTGATGTTGTGGAAGGTGTTTTTGCAAGCAGGTCCTGAAATGTAGGCTAATGAATGTCCTCGCAGTCCAGTGTAATTGCACACTGGATAGGAGTTCATGGTTTGCAAAGTTATTATTCTAATTTTCTCTTTTTCGTTCACGTAGTGATTTCGGAATTTGTGTAAAGATTGAAAGGACTGTTTCCGTACGTTGCACATGAGGTGCAGAGCCATTTGTAGACTCGACAGATTTGTTCGGTGGAATGGAGAGTTGTTTGCAAGTTTGTTGGGGACATTTCTTCAGTGAGGGTTTCTTCTCGCATAATGTCATTGTCTACCATTTCATGTCGTCGGCCTCTGCTATGTATGGCAATTGGGTTTGTCTGCTCTTGTTTATATGCCTCTTCATTGAAATATGGCCCTGTGCTGGTTGTGTGACTCCAGTAACCTGCACAGAAGTTTACAAAGGTATGTGGACATTGCGTATGTTTCAAAGTACTATTTATTTTGCGAGTGTTTCATTATGTTTAAAATTAATACAAACTATTTTCTTTTGAGGAGCATTGCACTGTCAATGAGAGCTTCCAGGATTAGTATTCTGCTGTCATTTTTACGGGTTGAGCATGATTTCTGTGCTGTTTTCATAAGATTGTGAAGTACTCTATGGTGGAACATTTTTTGTCAAATTAATTTTCTGGAATGCTTAATTGTGGCTACGTTAACATTGGGAGATGTAGTGTTAGCACTATTGGTAGTTCTATTCTTCTTAATAGATTTATTTTTATTTTTACTTTTTTGGAGAGGGGCCATAGTTTTTTTTACTGCTAGCTGGTTCAGTTTTGTTGACTGACTGTAATAGCTGTTTTGTTTGAACATTTGCTATAATCTCTGCTAGAGGTAGTTGAGTATTTTGCATGTTTTTAGTTTTATCTGCTCTATTTTTTCATTGTCTTCTACAGAGCTGCTTTTTGGTAGGCATTGTCTTCCGTCTGTTGGAGAAAAAGTGTGGGTTTGAATGTTGTGCAATGTATTTGCGTGCATTGTGCTTGAGTGTCTGAATATCAGGGCAGGCATAAATAGAGGGCTGTGTGATTGTGCAATGGGATCTTCATTCTGGTTGGGAAGGTTATAGCTGTGTGTGTTTAATGTTTGAAGGGCTTTGTTCAGTGCTATGACAGTGTACTGTGCATGAATAAATAAGGACATTATGATGTTTGCACCATACTAGTGGGTGTTACAATGCTAGTGTTCAGATCAGTATACAAAGAGTGTATCTGCTGGGGTGCAATGTGTAAGAGTGAAGCAAATGCTGTTAGATTGGATTGAATATTGTAGGCTACTATACAGCTAATTGTTCAAAAAAGCAGGAGCTAGGAGCGCACTCCAATTCTTGGCCAATATATTACCTGAACAAGTATCCAAAAACAATCTCAGGGTTAAATCCCAAAGTGTCCAAAATATTCAAAGGGTTAAATCCCAATAAAGTTCACAGGGTTAATTCCCTGCTTGCAATGTTGTACTCCTCTAAGCGCTTTCGTATCTGCAATACTCATCAGGAAGGCTGAGTTGCCATTCAATTCAGATGAAACCAATATAAATGCAGTTGCAGTCTCTAGGAATTATGGTCAATGTAGTGAACCCATTTAAACAATTCAGGTGACCAGTGAAAGACTCCCCTCCAACACACACATCCTACCCTTAGCAGGGGGAGGGGGGAAAACCGTGATTATGGCCTAATAATTGTTAAGCAGCTAGCTTCCCAATGTCACTAGGACATGACAGGTCATGTTGGCCTGGAAAATGTTAGTTTCTATGTGTGTGCAATTGCATTGCACTGTATGGCAATGGGGACTTGGGAGCACAAGTATACTCGGTATTGGGGCCGGTGGTCCTGTGATAAGTATGCCCTACGGGGCTGGAGTTTTGAAAGGGTGAGAGTTGTTGCACTATTTGTATTAGAAATGGGGTACTGCAAGTCTTAATAGGCCGAGAAAAATTGAGAAGCCAAGAAGCATGTACAGATTACAAATCAGAATGTTAGTGTGTGCAATTTCATTAACTTTCCCAAACATGCGTGCTGTCTGCAGACTCCAAAAGGGGCTTTTGAAAAATAAAACACACACACCAACAGTTCATACATAGATATTTATCAACACACAAATACACTGAATTGGAAAAGGGAAGGAGTAGTAGAATGGGAAACACATATGGGGGAATTGGTGTTTTCTCCAGATTGTTCATGAGGGGAGGAAGGGATTGAGGTTTCATTGTAACGTTGCTGATTGAAGGAAGTTGGTGGGGATGATTGGCTGGGACATTTGGTGGTAATTCGGGGCCACTTTCTTCATTTGCACTATGTACTGTTAAACAGAAAACCATGTTTTAGTGACATGTGAAACAATTTACATTAATGTTTCCGTTTTAAAAATTGTATTCTGTATCATTAGAGTTATTTCCATCACTCATTTCATCATGTGGGAGATGTTCGCCTGATCACTCCAGGGTGCTTGCCACTTTCAAAATTGTATTCTGTACCATTAGAGTTATTTCCATCACTCATTTCATCATGTGGGAGATGTTCTTCTGATCACTCCAGGGTGCTTACCATTTCTGTATAAAAAATAATACTGCTATTTCTTGCAAGTCATGTAGATATAACAAACTCTATTCTTACAGGAAGAAATTTAGTGTACATGCTACTTTTTGGAAGGGTTTCTTCTCAGTAGGTTGGACTTGTTTCTGAGAGTTGCTTCTGAGTGTGTACGCAAGGCTGCACTGAGGTAATATTGTTAGATGCACAGTTCACTTTTACTCTTGGTGCATTCCATTATGTTGCACAACTTATGACATGTTACTTCTGGTTTCATAAGTACATATTTTGTATACATATTTAATTTTTGAATGTGCTAGATATATTTGTTGTACTTTTAACATCTTCTCTTTGATCGCTGCAGGATATAATAATGTACGGTAACCCGTGTGCTTTTGGGCAGTGTGAATGCTGCCTGACGGCCGCGGACAGCCGTACTGACCGCGGCCTCTATGGCTACCCTCTTAGGGGCAGGGGGATCATTATGATGTAAGGGACATGTAGAATAATTAAGGGTATCCTGGAAAAAACCTATGAAATTCAGTGAAAAAACTTTGTTAAAGGTACGTTATAGTTAAGTTGCACTAATAAAACCTATCAAATTGAGTGGAAAACCTTTGTTCAAGGGATACTTTGGTTACAAGTAAAATTGAAAAACCCCAGAAATGTGCCAGTTATGGAAAGATGAGCAACCATAATGCTAGGCCATAAAGACTGCATATGGAAACTAAGGCACAATAACCATATACTCTAGTGACACAACCAACATGAGGTTCGATTGCCAAACAAGTCTGGTTTATTTCAAAGTATCTCTGTCGGCCGACTGGGTCTCATCGTCTCACAACGTGTGTTCCCAGACCTTGTGAGACACAAGAGAGCGAGCAACGCTCAAGCAACAATATATATACATTACATGCAATCAGTACGAAGGCAATTCGATCCACCCATAAGCATGTAATTTAGGCTAGGGTTCAGTGATCAACAGTAGTGACAAATATGAAATGTTATGACAAGTCTTAATTCAGTCTAAACATAGTTATTCTAGCAACGGCTGCAGAGACAGTTCATTGTTATGGGGAACATAGAGCTCTTAGTTCAGTAACAATATCATGTTCGTAGCAGAGAAACATTCCTTAGCACGTTATCTTTGTGTTTTGGTTCATGAGCTAAGGGTCAGACAGTTCTAAAGCAGAAAATGCCACTCTCCGTGAAGGAGTACTGCTAGAAGAATATAATTCATGGTTTAACTGCCTTTTACTACAGTGTTTGCTAGACAGGCCGGCACCTGGACTACTGATTAGAAGCGGCTTCTGCTTGCCTTCAAGGACTTAGTGAGAGAGAAGAACAATGTATCTCTTCATGGTTTGACATTCCTGTCTGTCTGTGTTAGTATCTCAGCATTCAGGCCGTGGCCTTACACCGTGTGTGAGTTTGAGGCATAAAATACATTTTTCAAAGCGTTTAGAACAGAAAGGAAAAAGAAAATGGCCAACATTTCACAAAATGGACACCCTCTGGTTACATTGACAATTCAGCGATTGCAATGTTTGTCACATGATGTGATTGGTTTCTTGCCAACATACTTTACATAGTATGGGGTCATTTCTGGTTTAACAAACAATAACTCGCAAAATAACACAAAAAAGACTCTGGGGAAACTTTAGATGGCCCAGAGATTCATCCCCATAGCACGGGTTACGACAGTTTCCAAACTAGAGAATCTCATGGCCTCCATGTTATCCTTCCCTTGGGATAAAACACACCACACTTCGAAGTACCTTGACAAACCAAACAATTATACATACAATTATAATACTTTATTAAATTGACAATTCATGAACATATTCATATAATTGTAAAACTCAGTGCTTAGCACCTATTTATTAAAAACACACAATGTATTTCATTTTCTATTTTTTAGATTTTAAAGTGCAATTAAATCAATATTCCGAAATTTAAACCTTTAAAAATACAAAATAAAACCCTATACCGCAACCTATCGTGCTCAAGCACTGGTTGCCCTACAATATATAGTGATAAACACTCCTAATTTATACAAAAGACAGTCCCTATCTGTAGGATACTATCTTACAACATATGCCCTTAATAAATGAATCCCCATGCGTACTGGCATGCGGTTCTAAACAACTTAATAACTCATTGTTAAATGTTAGCTATTATACAACATACTGAATAACCCAATATGTTTCGTTCTTTATCAGCAGTTGAAGATATCAAAGAACTTCTTCAGGGGCAAGAAAAAGACAATTTATCTAATTCATTAATATCATTTTTCACACCATATAAAAATTCTTGCTTCTTCGTGGTGTACTTCACATGCCCGTAATGGCATTCATAATTAATGCTTTTAATCGGATGGGTAGACTTGTCTTCTTTTTAAACAAAAAACAATCCTTTAAAGAGCAGTACCCTTCCACCTGCACTCGTTCTTATTGTGACAGACTTCTCAGGTACAGTCATACATCCCCATGGCTTTCGCACTGTATGTATGTTCTGCCGGCATGAGTTACCAAGGGCGTTAGTGTCTTACATGGCCAGTATGGTCATGTGCTCTTGAAATGCTTAATAATTGGTGCCACTTGGATTCAGTCCAAGAAAGGTCAAAATCCCAAACAATGAATGTTGGAATATTATTGGCCTCCAGAAATACAGGCGTAACAGGTGGAAACTTGATTGCTTAGTTTGTCCCTCCATCAATTCAAAATGTTATTGGTGAACTGCTCACTGTTACTATGGTCCAGACTATGATACACTGCTGACTGACGCCGTGAACAATAACTCATGCCACCACTGTGCACTGCTAAGACTAACACACAGGACATCAAAGATGACATCACATTCAATGTAATTCCAGCTAGGCGCAGACTCTCAGAAAGGAGATTCAGAATAGAAGTACATCTAAGTGTCACTGATTCATTCTCAGGTAAGACCGTCTCAAACAAAATAACGTACAGATATCTGTCCGATTTGTCAACACTACGTCAATTTTTGCTCAGGGGACCACAACTCAAATTCCATTTTGATAAGACGATTTTGTCTTGAACCATCCTAGGCCCTAATTTTCTGACGATCACCTAATGCCCTTAACGGCAACTCACATGGACCTTGATGTCCCCGAACAGCATAGGTACAATCAATGCAGTAGATAAACTAATGGGCTGTCTTCTCAGAAAACTACCATCTTCCACCTCCCGCTTTTAAAGTCCTGCACAAACATGAGTGTGGCCACAACCATCATTTAATAATTCTTGATGTTGATTATTCAGGTGATCATCAAAACACATCTGCATGGTAGAAGGATTAGGACAAAGTATACACCCAACCATCCCAACACCCACACTATTTGGAGGAATAACCTGAGATTGTTTAGGTGTTTGGGATAATTCATCGGACATGTAGTATTCAGGTCAATTATCTGCATAGGAGCTCCTACAGACAAACCATTTGTTACAGTGGAGCCCCTAGTCAAATCATCCACACCCAGGTTCCCAGGTAAGATAGAGACACCCTACAATTCCTGGTGGTGGGGTTCCGCAATAGAGCCTGATTATCCGGTTGAGAAAACAAATGTAACCAAAAACGCCTGGACCATTGACTTCTTCTTTTGAGTGCCTGACAATTCTTGGCTTCTTTTACTTGCACATTACGTTTTACCATATGCCCAACAACTATATTATGGTATTTTGTGGAGGAATGATTCATCTAACTGAGGTCTCAGAAGCGTCATCCAATTGAGCCAAATCTTCCTCTACAAGACTTGCTTCAGCGGAGTGTTGTTTGTTACTTTCACATGGGCTAATTGCCATCATTACGTAGGAGTCTCTAATGAACACCTTTCGACCACCCGGTGAAGGGTCCCCCACCTCATCCCATTCATTAAAAGTGACAAAGACCACTCCAGATTTACTACTTGGTCCTTCTTCATTTGAGGCTAAAACATTCTCATTCCAACACATTATCCCATTATCAGTCTGCACACTTTACACTTTTTGTAATTAGAGACACATTGGCCCTCATTCTGAGGTTGGTGGTAGTCATGGCGCTATTTGTGCCATGACTGCCACCAATAATGGGTCCGGCACTGGTATAGTTGAATGGGGACTTACCGGTGTAGTCCAACCTTTGCGGGACCGGTAAGTCCCCATTGAAAATGCCATTCCCCATTCCCATTGAGCCCCTATAGGGCTCAATGGGAATGGGGAGGGCGCAAATAACAGGCTCGCGAATGGCAAGCCCGTTATTTGCGCCCTGGTCCCTTAACGGGTCCCATCCGCAACTACTGGTCAGACCAGCCGTTTCTGGTGGGACCTGCTAAGGGACCTTGTAGTAGGGCGGTAAGGGATTACCAGCACCGGTCTCCTTACCGGTGCCCGTTATCCCTTACCACCCACCTTGGAATGACCCCCATTGTCCTTTGAAGTGTGATTAAAAAGAAACTCCTTAGCTGCCACATAAAGCTTTACATTATCAAATTTAAAAAGTAAAGAATTCCAATAATACTAATTTCGACTTCACTTCACTCATTCTCGTATAATGAGACACAAATTCACAAAATGTGCTTAATTTCAGTTATAATATGAGTTGACGAATCATCTTTATCAAAGTCTAAATTTGTCAAGTGAATTGAGGTTCTCCTAAAAGGAATGGCGGCCGGTGGTGATGCTATTGAAGACATTGAAGAGTCATAATCTGGGACATACATATCCCCCAGAGCTGGAGGGGTTTCTGCAAAACTGTCTTCATCTGTTAAGGCAGTGCGAGAGCCAGCAGATATTACATGGCACGACAAAATGTTACTCTCTTTCAAAGTAGGTGCAACTTTATTTGCCATCTCTGGCACCTTGGTATTTACGATGGTAGTATGGATCCCCTCTTGCCACCTAGTTTTAAGTATCGACCTGGTTTTTGATGAAAAATAGGCCATTATTTTCGAGGGGGCAATGCGTATGTGAGTTTGATCCTGTGCGTCATTCATAGTTCTAATAGCTTTAAAGGTTTTATGTTTCAGAGGGAGAAGCTCCTCTGATGTTTGCGATCCAGAACCTGATAAATGGGCCCCTTGTGGCCCTTCCGCTGGAGAATAGACCAGCGCGGCTGGGAGCGGTAGATTTATTTCTGCATTCATCTCTGCATCAGAGACGTAAATTGGATTGATTATCAGCAACATCACTTGTTTCCTGCTTCTCAGATGGTAGCATTTTTTCTGGAGTAGCCAGGACTCAAGAAAACAAATGTCCAACAAAGGTATTTTCCCATTTTTAGTAAGGGCTTAATTGAATTACTTAATAATAATGGCTGTTCCGCATACTTTCATTCACTGGACAGACAACTTTTCTATTAGGATGCACCTAATTCAAACCAACACACCAGCAAGTCCCCACAGGGAGAGGAACTAATCCTTAATGGCTCTACAGAAACAGATACTGCTGCGTTCTTCACGTTACTCTAGGTCGGCTTTCCTGTCAAAGCCCAGACCTTCCACATCTCCATTCACTGATTGATTTTGGAAAAATTATCTTTGTAGCTGGAAACAGTTCCATTAGGCTTCTCAACATATCCTTCATGGCAAACTACAAACATACTGCAGTCACATAGCGCAAATTGTTGACTCCAGAATGCACAATAATAATATCTGGATCTTTAAAATGAGCCATGCTCTCACAGAATGGTAATGTGGTCTCCCAGTTTAACCCTCATACTGCATACCACAAAACTTCCACTTCTTCCTATCCAATAGTAGCAGTGATGTCACAAGATTCAGTGTAAAACTTGTATGAATGGATCCAAGTATCTCCTGCAATCCACACACTTTGCTCCTTCATATCCATAGCCATAGCCATCTTCGCTGCACACAACAAAGATAACTCTTGCTACCCTTTCTTCCTGTCCACCACACCAACGAAACCTGATTGGCTGATCCCCCGATGTCCATGGACATTTGCAGCTGTCTGTGGTCCCCGCAGTCCCCTTTCAATGCCTGGCATCCTTAAAAGACCCAGATGGCACATGCAGGTCCGTGGACTACCACAGTATCCACGGACACAATAGCACAGGACAGCCCTTCTACTCATTTTTACTTTTATGTTTGTAACACTCCCTCATTGGCTTCTTTCAAGCAGTCACACATCCATCCACCAATCACATCCAAAATATATACATGTAACCCTGTCATCTCAGTTCAACACTTTAGATGTACTCTTGAACTCTGAGAGTACTTACTTCTTGTTACTCAGAGCCACCTGCATTAAAAACGACTGTGAATCTCAAGAAGATTTCTATTTGCAGATTCAACAATATCTGCATCTAACAAGACATAGTACAGATATGCTTTTATTTTTAAAGTATTTTTTCAGCACTTTACAAATATATACATATATATATAAATGGTTCTGCCACTTACCCTGCAATACGCTTCTTAATAAGCATATACTTGTTTTTAATCACTCCATGTATTGCAGCATTCTGCAACTGGTCAAAACACATTAAACCTCCACAAACCAAGTGCCACTTAAAAATGTTCTACAAATCATTTGCATCTGTTTTTCCTTTCTTTTAGAAAAAATGTTTCACACAGTGCTGCTGTAAATACACTAAGCATTTTTTAACCTTCAACAAAATGCCCTAAAAAGAAACATGTTTAAACACAGGATTTTCCATTTTTCATTCTTTAATTGTCCTACTATCATAAATACCACTTCAATTATATCAATCCACCATATCACACATACTGTATACTTCCCCTACAGTGCCTATAATTACTATACACATATTACTATACTATGGGCCTCATTACACGGTAGACGGTAAACCATGGTGCTATTAGCACCGTGGTTGCCGGCGGTACCATCATGGAGAAAAGGGGAAATACCACCCCATTCCAAGCTTGGCGGGGCGATAATTCCCTATTTCTCCATGGCCCTTCCCCATTCCCATTTTTTCCCCATAGGGCTCAATGGGAATGGGGAAGGGGCTAATTACGGTACCGCAAATTGTGGTACCGTAATTAGCACCAAGGTCCCTTTGCGGGTCCCAACTTTAACGGCTGGTCTACACCAGCCGTTAAGGTCTGGTCCTGCAAAGGGACCTTGTAGTAAGGCGGTAAGGGTTTACCGGTACCGGTGCCCTTACCGGTACCAGTGTCATGATGCCTACCCCCGGAGCACCAGGCCAGGCCCAGCACCCCCGGGAGCAGGCATCACGCCCCCGGGTAAAAGCCCAGCGGCCCTTTATAGGGGCTCTTTGGACTCTGTCCTGGTGCCGTTGGTGCCAGGCTCATGTTGGACATCAGTCCTGGCGCCATAGGCCATTTAAGACACGCCCGGACAGCCACACGTGCTTCGTGTTGTTCTGCATCCCAGCAGCTGAACGCTCACCATGTCTGCTCCTGCACCTGGACTCCAGCCACGCCCGCCTCAAACCTGGAACACCTGTAAGGGAATAAGAGAAGAGAAAGGTGAAAACCAAGAACTTATTCAACCTTCTTACCTGCATCCGGAATCTTCACGCTAGCATTCCTGAAGGAAGACTTCCATTTAAAAGCACCGCGTTGCTCGCTGCAGCGACGCGCTTCACTCACCTGTTCCCGAGACGCCGCCCGGCTCCATCGCGGCTCTCAGCACCGGTCGCCACATCTCTGCACCTAGGGGAGAGAAGAAGAGACAAAAGGTGAGCAGCAGAACACAAGAGGAAAGCCGAATTTTCAGCCATATTACTTACCGGCTTTTCTTGGTGAACCATTCCACATCTCGGGTCGGCGCCGCATCTTTGGCAGGTACCGCACCCCGGCCCCCATGGGGAAAGGACAAAAGACATTACTGGGGAATTATAAAGACATTTAGAGGGGTCGCCCCCATCACTAACTCACCTGATTTACCACCGGCAATTTAACCCCTCAACGCATCGCCTTTGTTCTGCACCTGAAATAAAGGACAGAAAAAACAACATAAAAGGAGGCTCACACTTGAACTTTTGCATCTTCATACTTACGGCGTATCGCTCAGAAAAGTCAAGTGGATGTGCCAGCGCCATTCTGAAAACCAATGAAGTAACTGGACGAACGCGCGCCCCTGCACCAGAAGCAGGATGGAGAGTTCATCCTTCCAAACAATAAGGTGAGCTTAAACCGGGGGTTTTGGAGGAAGTCAGAACAGAACGAAGGGGGAAAGGGGGAGCAAGCACACTATTCAGCAGACAGTTAATCCCCTTTCTCATCTGCAGAAGGATATTCCTACGGGCCAGACAAGCAAGATTTGGGGGTCCTGTTCAATCGGTGGTCCGAATTCTGCGCATCACGCTTGAAGAGGCCACAGCAACCCAGACCAGACCAGCGCCTCCGTGGGAGCCAGGTGAGTGTTACAACCAGTAAACCCTTACCCCCTACCGTGTAATGAGGCCCTATGTGTTGCCACTGGCCACAACCAACACAATAGAATGTAACCATTTAACAAGTACATACAATACACCTTCAAATAACAAAGCCCGCCCTGAACACCCTGCAATTGAAATTATGTCAGCGGAGACCATAATTGACCGCAGACACAGGAGCACCTCCATGCCCAAGTTTACTTTATTCTACTCCCCCAACCTTTCCAGGCCCGCTGTCTAGGGATCCAACATGGTAACTGTTTCAAAAAATATGAAGCACCTCACACTTTTGAGCATCCAATCAGCGGGTGCATACGATGTCTGCATACATCATGCCGCCCCCTGATTGGTCCAGACGTGTCTGCGGACTCACTTCCTGATTTGACATCCGCGGACCCAGTTATCACAATTATTTTTTACCTAACTTTTAGCCATTTTTTAAAAATAACTACTGGACTGATTTACACCACATATTCAAAAGCATGCTTTTGGGACCAAGAGGCCACTCCTGGTGCATTTTGGTGGACATCTGTCAAGCGGTTTGGACTGTAGGCACAAGCAAAAAGAATTACATTGCGTCTATGAGTATTTCAGCATACATTGTGACCCTCCATAACTTTTTCCCATCTGGACAAAAGTGCACCAACCCTAGCAGGATCATTCCGAGGGGGCCATATACTTCTATTGTTATGTTTGGTGAGAATTCGTATGGGGGGGCAACGTCATAAGCTCCCCAAATAGTGCTCTTCCTATGGGTTGAGAAACTTAAACTCAACTATAGTGCTGCTTCCTGTAAGGGCCTGTGGTAGTTTTCCTGCAGGCCGGAGTGCTGGACGGGATTACAGCAAAGTTGTTCGAGGAG
The DNA here is from genome assembly GCF_040938575.1 of Ambystoma mexicanum. NCBI lineage: Eukaryota > Metazoa > Chordata > Amphibia > Caudata > Ambystomatidae > Ambystoma > Ambystoma mexicanum. Next base: position 941,657,455 of record NC_090936.1, on the reverse strand, counting down.
CATCAGCAAGGAACTAAAAGGATGCTTTTGGAAATCTGTCCTGTGTTTTACTTATTTGAAATTGTCAAACGTAAGAACAAAATTAGTGATATAGATTTTCTGTCATGGTCAGAAAGCCTGGCCTTCGGCAATGACAAATATCTATTCTGATTAACCTATTGGGGTATGCTCTGCTGATAACAACTCACATAAGTATGAGTTGAGAAAAATATGTTTGTCAAAGGAGGTTTACAGTTCTTTCATATATGTTAAAAGCAGAATTATTAATAACTTACATAGAGTGATGTAACATTATGGAACAGTTTCACTTATAGAAACCTATTCAATTGACAGAAAACACTCTATTAAAGAGATGTGGTTCAGATGACATTTGTGATTTCATCTTTGATGTCCTTTGTGTTAGTCTTAGCCGTGCACAGTGATGACACGAGTTATGGTTGCTTAGCTCACTATAACTGGTGAATTTCTAAGATTTTTTGGTTTTACTTGTAACCATAACTTCCCTTTGACAAAGTTTTTTTCATTGAATTTGATAGGTTTTTACTAGTGCAACTTAACCATAACGTTCCTTTAACACAGTTTTTTCTGTGAATTTCATGGGTTACTACCAATGCATGCTAATATCTTACAACTTACAAATATCATACTTACCCCAATATAGCAAAATTTGTGTCCAATTTATAAAGTTTCACAGTACAACTCTGGCATTCCCCACCTTCTAGTATCATTTTTAACACATCTATAAACTTTTTGCAACTTTTTCCACTGTATTTGCATCCGTCAACGTCCACGAATGTCTGAGATCATAATGGACACTCCAAACAGCCTTGCATAACCTGGCACACGCGCGGCATGATGATGTGTTCATGAACGTATCCACAATTCACGATCAGGTCTGGTCTTTCCATGGGTTCGGAACTGCACTTTCGGCTGATCTAGCAACTTTCAATTTAAAGATTTACCCTTGCACAGCTCCTACACCTATTCTTACTCATTATCCACAAACAATCTAGCATAACAGCACATACTTGGAAGAATGTTAGCAAAACTGATATTTATCTTAAAAATGGCATCATCTACTGCCATCCCTCCTCCCCAAGAGCCACCATCACCACTACCAACCACAGGACGAACACAACAAAAAAAGCACCACACTTTCAAAGATAATGAAGAGGACCACGAAAAGGAGGTAAACGAAGTGTCTACCTCTTGTACCAAGAGAAAATCATGGGTGTGGCAGTTATTTACCACTGTTGGGAATGTACCAAAGGCTAAAGCTACGAAAGTGAAATGTGCTGTCTACCTGGACCTTCCACGGGACCACATGCATGAACCGCCACACCCAATCCAACCACTGCAATGCTCTCAGAAATGCTGTTTCTCTCTTTGCAAATACTAGCCTATCTTCCTCCACCTCATATTGCACAACCAGTACCAAAACCACACAGCCTACCTTTGTGGGGCACAACATCCCACCACCTACATTGCAAGCAATAACAGAAGCTGTTGATCCATATCTTCCGAAGACAACAGTTCTCTGTATATACTGCAACACACCACTCAGCAGGGGGGGACATTTTGAAGTGCTTATGAAGTTGTAATCAAAGAGCATGAAAAACACTGCCCCCTACCTTAGATGTATCACACGTGCAACATCCTCCCCTGTCCACCTGCCCCTCCATATCACTGCTTGCCTATTCCCTCATTTCCCGCCACACCTTCCATTGTGATTTTCCTGAACAAAAAAAAAATGAAAGGTTCCTTAAGGAACCACCTCTCACTGTAAAAAAATACACCTAAAAAAGTAATTTTATAGAATCTACAGAAATGATAGAAACATTTTATTTTGAAGAAAACAGCAATTGTGGGGACTGTAAGAAATACTTTTAATTTTGACACAATGATGAAAACGTTTACTTAAGTCCACAAAAACTTCATGAACTTTTTCGAACACAGTTCATAGCTACCGAACGTTGCAGCATTGACATTTTCACTGAAGTTCTCTACCCAAAAATATTTACATAAACAACAAATGATCTGTGCACATGGTACTCCATTATGCATGTAGAAAGGAGTGCTTTAAAATTGAAATAAATCACATCCACACTTTTCTAGAACCTATGTGCGACCATGTTGTTTCTTGTTACTGCAACCGCAAAGTACAAATTGTTGTCTGGCGATCATCCCACACAATAGTTATGAAATATCCGTTGTTGATAATTATTGTCCAAACACTGCTGAACAAGACATCGGCTGGTAGACTGGACCAATGACACGCACCGAGCATGAGTATATAACTATGGAAAATGGATAAAAAAAACATATTTCAGTAAGCACTTTACAATTTACAATTAAATAGACAAATACATTCTTATTTTGGCTTTAAATTAAAGTTTCACAACATATGTGCAACATCTACTCTTTACAGCACATTGAACATGCATCGTCACTGCGTTTATCATATGGCAGACAGTACACTTTCCACACTTCAATAGCTTTCACTTAAAATGTTGCTTACATTGCATTTTGCAAATCCATTTTTCCGATGTTGTAGAGGATCAACCGCTTCACAGCACAGTTTTCTGAAATAGAAACTTTGCTTTACGATGTGTGATTTAAATATAGTGAATCTTATCATTTCTTTACAGATTATTGAAAAATGTACTCCCACAAATTCTTAGTCCACTGTTAGGACACATAACATTGCCACCTTTCATGTAGCGTTCACAGCGTGCCTGAGTCAGTTTTGTTTCTGGAAACACATTCCACAACAATTAACACTATCACTGGAAACCAGTGTAGTACAAAAACAACCAAATATTTCAAGTGAATCACATATCACGATATTTACTTCCTTTTTACCAGTATCAATGCGCCTGTTTACAATACATTTACATTTTCTTAAAAAAATTAACGTATCCGCGGTAAACACAGGCACGTATTTCCCAATATGTCAATAGGAATGTGCCCCCTACTCTAAGCTACAAAAAGCATTTCCCTAGCACACAGTTGTTGCAGCAACATCAAATGTATCATGTGTCAGAAAGAGCTGCAGGCAGTGTGTTTTGTTGATAATACAAAGTTCTTTAATTTCATCCTCAAAGCAACCTCCAAGGCTCCACACGGTGTTCAGCATAATTGCTGTAACTTCAAAGAATAACACTGACAACTATATAAATGCAGACATCACATAAAAGTGTAAAAACACGAACAGTGCAGTACAAGCTTAATAGCTTCTGTATACATCTATTTTTCGCAATCATATCCATTTCTGCATTCAGGTGCAGGAAGGAGTAAACAGCTAAACAACCCAAATGCTTAAGAAAATAAACTTGCAAGTAGTGTGGTCCCTAGCCCCCGAAACAAAACAGACAGGGCCTCATTGCGAGTATGGAGGTAGCCATGGTGCTATTAGCGCCATGGCTGCCTCCATACCGGGCTCCAATACCGGGTTCCTAGAATGGGGAATAACCGGGTCATTCCAACATTGGAGTACCCAGTAATTCCTCCACGAAGGAACGATTCCCTATTCCCATTTGAGCCCCCATAGGGCTCTATGGTAATGGCGAGGGAGCTAATAACTGGCACATTAATAACGGCTCGTTATTAGCTCCCTGTTCCCCTCGCGGGACCCGGAAAGGATGTCTGGTTTTACCAGACGTCTGTTCCGGGTCCCGCAAAGGGAACCTCGTAATAGGTGCTCCCGTGAAGAAGGGTGCCGGACCCATAACAGCACCCTTCATTTCGGGACTGCCAGGGTCATAATGAGGCCCACAGTCTTGAAATTGATCCTTGCAGCTACCAATTGCTGCCAGTGTAAATAATTCAAGACAGGAGCTATATCATCCCTTCAGTTAAGGCCAAGAACAGTCTTACACTGCTGACTGGATAAGTTGCACAGGTCGAAGAGTACAGGCAGTGAGATTTACAAAGAGGCTGTTACAATAGTCCAGCCTAGACAAAACTATAGCTCTTGCAACAGTGAGGTTCTGGGGGAAAGTGACAAAAGCAACAATGCCACTTACTGACTGCAATATAGACATTAGGTGCACTACAGGTGCCAATACGGTCCCTGGTCTTTAGGCCAATGATAAGTCTGGCAGCCTTCATTCGAATTACCTGGAGTGTGCCATGAAAGAAAGTGGGTAAATTAACAAAGAGGCTGTTGCAATAATACAACCTACAAAGTACCATTGCTCTACACATGTTCAGCTTCTAGGTAAAAGTAAGAGGAGGACGATGAGAATGGCGTAAGCACAATAGGCAGACCTGGGAAAACATTCAATGGACTCATACATATGTTCATTGCAGGAACAAGGTCTTCAAAGGAGAGTGTGCACACAACAGCACTGCGGTGTCCATTTGCAGAATAGTCACATTGCATAAGGTACCTTTCTGGTGCACATGGTCTTCCGCCCCCTTGCGAGCACACCATCACAGGTGCCAACTGCCATTGATACTAGACGGGGAAGAATGTAAGGGTAAGGCAAGTGCCATAGACCAATGCATGTCTTATTGCATCCCAATATGTAACATTACGCTCACATGTTTGAACGTGTAGTGCACTCACAGAAGTGTCTCACAACTGTTAACCTGCATCTATTTGTAATATTTCTTTTTTTTTAATCCATAATGTTTTTCCCAATGATTTAATTTCATAATACTTCATATTACAAACACTGTATACTCCCACTACATTACAGAAAATTATTTAACACATATTGCCACTATGATCATTCTGGCCTTACTCCTACTACATTACCTATAATTGCAATACACATATTAGTACTGTAATCATTGCGCCCAGTGCACATATTCTGGGGGGCATGGCCTGCGGAAGGTCCACGATGACGTCAGATGTTCCCAGACATCTACAGATGCAAAAAATTGTGGACAAACTTGTGAAAAGTGTATAAAAGTGTTAAAAATTATGCTAGAAGTTGGTGAATGGTTGACTTTTAAGGGGAAACATTGTAGATTGTATATTGGGGAAAGTATGATATTAGTAAGTTGCAGGAAATTAGCACGCACTGGTAAAAGCCCATGAAATTCACTGAAAAAACGCTGTTATTGTTAAGTTGAACTAATAAAAACCTATGAAATTCAATTTTCTTAAAGGGACACTATGGTTACAAGTAAAACCAAAAACCTCAGAAATTCCCCATTTATGGTAAGCTAAGCAACCATAACTCGTGCCACCACCATTCCCTGCTAAGACTAACACCCACAACATCAAAGATGACATCACAAATGTCATTAATGTAATCACTGATGACATAACGTATCTAGACCACTTGTTTTAGTTCACTGACATATCTAGGCCAGTTCTTTTTGTTCACTGACCGTCAGAATATGAACATTCACAAGGTGGTATATATCTAGACGTTAACCTTCTCATACTTTCTTAAAGTACTTTCCTTAGGGTTTGGTCTCAGCTCATGGTGCACATACATGGGGCAATAATCCAGGCCTCAAACACACAATTAATTGGTATACATGATGATCAACTTTAATGGTATGGTCATTTTCTGCTGATGTTGGTTTTTCTTCCTTTAGTTTCCCTGTAGGTGCCTCTGATTTGTATGCACTGTGGGTCTTCATATGTATTGGTTGTACTAGCACAAGTGTGTAAAGTCTTGAATTGTCAGCTAGCTATTACAAGTTTAACTTAACTCCAAACTCTGATAAGGTAGCATTCATTATTTTACTATCCAAATACAAGATTATAAATATTCTTCTTCTATGGTGCATGCTGCAGCAATTTCCTATGTTTATGTATGATTAGGTTCCTGTATTAACAAAAACACACCAATATAATGATTTGTTTAGATGAGTACATTCTTTAATAGATTAAGTAGTTCATGATAGGGCTCCCGATCACCCCTGACAGCTTGTTGTCAACATTATAGACACAACCCCTTGTAGGGACTTTTCATCAAAATTAATTTCATATGTGATGCCATCAATGATGTCATCAATTACATTTGTGATGTCATATTTGATGTCCTGGGTGTTAGGTCATCTTTGATGTCCTGGATGTTAGACGTAGCAGTGCATGGTTGTGGCATGAGTTATGGTTGCTTACCTTACCATAACGGGCACATTTCTGAGGTTTTTCGGTTTTGCTTGTAACCGTAACAACCCTTTAAGAACGTTTTTTCATTGAATTTCATAGGTGTTTATTAGAGCAACTTAACCATAACATCCCCTTTACTTTAACAACAACGTTATGCACTGAAAAAACATTGTTATATGGACATTATGGTCAAATTGCACTGACAAAAACCCATGAAATTCAGTGAAAAAACATTGTTAAAGAGACATTATTATTACAACTAAAGCCAAAACATGCTTGAAATTCACCAGTTATAATACGCTAAGCAACCATGACTCGGTCACCTCCGTGCACTGCTAAGACTAACACACAGGACTTAAAAAATGACATCACTGATGACATCACATATCTGCCCCACTTTTTTTTCTTCACTGACATTTTCAGGCCACGTGATTTTGTTCACTGATAGAGACAATTCTACAAATGAAAGAGTACATGTACACATTAACCTTCTTGTATGTTGTTAAAGCACTTTCCTTAGGATTTGGTCTATGTTTACGGTACACATACATGGCAAAATAACCAAGTCTCTAACACAGAAATCATTTGTGTACTTCATGATAAAATCTAAAGTTACTGTCATTTTTTGGTGGTGTTGTTTCTTTCCTCCTTACTTAAGTTTCCTTGTATGTGCCTCAGATGTGTATGCATTGTAGGTCTCGATGTGTATTGTTTGTACTAACACAAGTATGTAGAAAGTCTTCAATTATTAGCTATTTTCTATTAGCTATTTATTCCATCTTTATCATTACTGAAAACTATGATAAGGTGCCATTCATTATTTTACTATCCAAAATTACCAATTTAAAAATATTGTATTTCCATAGTGCATGCTGAAGCCATTACCTCTGTGTATGTATGATTAGGGTCATGTTTTAACAGCAACACTCCAACATTTTGTTATGTTGAGATGAGTATATTCTTTAATTCATTAAGTAGTTCATGATGGAGCTCCTGTTCATCTCTCACATCGCGTGACTAACATTATAAACACAACCCCTTTTAGAAATGTTTTATCACAATTAATTTCGTATGTGATGTCATCGGTGATGTCATCAATGACATGTCTGATGCCATTTTTTGATGTCCTGGGTGTTAGTCGTAGCAGTGCATGTAGGTAGCGCAAGTTATGGTTAATTAGCGTACCTTAACTGGCGAATTTCAAGGGTTTTTCGGTTTTACTTGTAACCATAATGTCCCTTTAACTTAGTGTTTTCACTGAATTTCATGTTTTTTACAAACACTTACATTAAAAAATATGATTTGTTTTATTTAACTCACATTACAATGGAATGCACCAATCATAGACTATAACTGTACACTTCATATAATCTCCTCACTACAACTCTGCATACAGATTGAGAAACACCAGGTGCTTATTGGACAACACATTCTCACTAAATAGTAAGTGCATTGCATTTATTTATCTATATATTAACTTTCATTATATAAACATGTGTTATAAAACAGAAGCCCATTTTTGTCTCACATAAATGGCAAGCACAATTGAAAGGTTAGAGGATAGCTTCCCAAAATGGGAAATGAGCGACAAAAACATCTCCAATTGTATGCAATTGATATTTTAATGTAAACAAATAATGCATTTTGTACAAACCTTACTAAAATAATGATTTCAATTTTTCTTACAGTACATTACATAGTTTTCACGAAGAACACACGCCCCAGTTGAATTATACCCAATCCCCAGAATCACAAACAGAAGGCCTTTCCCCAACTGTAAATAATGAAATCATGAACTTGTCCAACAAATTCGATGAAGGTAGTGATGATTTGAAAGAACTTGTACAGTTTGTGACAAAACATTTAATTCAAAACATTTTCCCTATCACTGTCCTTCTTGCACCTGCCCCCCTTGTCCCCAGCAATCGTCCCCAGAAAATTCTGAACATTTTAATGAAAGACGCTTTGATGAAAACTCAGTCCCTTTCTTTCTTCATAATTATGGTACAGAATTTCCAAATTCTCCCATTTATGTTTCCCATTCCGACACCCCATCCCTTTCTTGAATAAATATATGTTCATACTATAGATATTTTGTTTATTGTTGTGTAATGTTTCCAATTTGTTTGTAAAACTCCCATTATGAATCCGTGGACACTAGGACTGTGTGGGGTGTCTCGGGTGTCCGCAATCAAAATGGAGGTTCCCGCGGTGTCCAGACTTGCCCGGTGTCGCATGACGCAGTTTTACTTACTACAGGCACCCAGTGCATGCGCCCTGTGATTCCCACCGGGAGGGTGTCCACGAATGTCGGTCAGGGCCACAGACGGCCGTGACGTCATCATGTGACCGCACCCATGCGACATGAGGGTGGTATCCGTGAACTGAGTCTGTGGCCGTGGACAGCTTGAAACTGGATTTTCCAGCCAATCTATGGTGTTTCAGGCAGAAATGTTACCCTTGCACAGCTCCCAGACCCATTCTACATGTTTACCACTTATCAAGGCCTATTTTTGACTCATTAGTCCGCAGACAGTATGACTGTCCACGGATGGTTCCTCTAAAGGGACACAGCCTGTACTTTTCCTCATTCTCAATCTGGCTATCCAGGGGAGAGAATCCTCCTGCACCTGCTTTGCAGAACTTACTTTGTGGACAGCATCATGGCATCTGCTATGGCCACTTCTGCTACCCAACCACCCCCACCACCACCACCATCACCATCTGGAGAGCCTGGACAAGGGAACAGGTGCAATGATGTAGAGGAGGATCAAGAGGAAGATGAAGATGAGGTAGTGGAAGTGCCTACCTGCAGCACCCAGAGTGAGTCCTTGGTGTGGCTGTTCTTTAAGACCATAGGCAGGGTCGCAAAGTCTGCCCGTGTTGAATGCATTGAGTATAGGGTGAAATTCAGTCACGGACAACATGGGCAGTACTCCTTCAGGACCACATTAATACACTGCCACGTCCACTCTAACCACCCAGTTGCACGGAGAAAGACGGTTCCTTTCTCAGGGAGTAGCAGGCTATCTTCATCTGCGCCATCTTCTTCAACTGCTCCTGCCAGCACACAGGGTACACCTGTGGGGCAGAGGATCCCACCGGCCACCTCGAAGGCCATGTGGGATTCTGTAGATCCTTACCTTTTGAGGGTCACAGTGTGTTTAATGTACTGCGACATACCACTCTGCAGGGGGGAACAGTTTTGCAGTGCTTTTGAGGCAGTTGTCAAAGAGCATGAGAAACACTGCCCCCTACCTTACATTAATGGCACACCCAACATCTTACCATGTCAAGCTTCCCCTCCATCTCTGTGGTTGGTGTTCCATCCCTCTCTTCCCCTGCTCCCTTCCCTCCCCTACCTTGCCTCTCCTGAGAGAAATGGCCCAAAAAATACAATATTGAAAGAATACAAATAAAAGATTTCTTTAGGAGCCACCTTTCACAGTTAAAGGGGAAGTGCGCTCAAAAATTGTATTGTTCCGAGCATTCGGGCATGTGTTTTTAAGCATACTATGATCGATCGTGAAATGTTTCCTATGGATCTTAGCTTAGCTCACATTTACACATGCAAAAAACAACGGGTTGGGTGCGGCCATCTTGTGCTAATCTTATCCGTTGAGCCATCGCATTAACTTCAAGGACGCTGGCGGCAAGAATACAGATCGCCCGCCCTTGAAGCTGACATCACTATTCCAAATGATATGCTCCACCTATTTTCATAACGTTAGTAGGCAGCGTAGCCAAACGCGCCCAGTCATCACCCACGCCATAACATCAGTTAATGCAGAACCCCGAACATCAACACACGCAAATTCTCACAGCATGTCCCAAATTGGATTTGAAAACAATATTTATAAAGAGAACATCATTAATCTGCAATGTAGCAAGTACTTTTATTTATCAAAGAACACTCCCAAAACCACATTATCATGATCCTCTGATTGCAATCAATGACCAATTGTTGTATGTGCTTTGGTTACACTAGCAAAATGTTATAATGACGCACATGGTGTTCCTTCCGGGAGAAGATGCAGATTTGATGCAACTTCGATTGCAATGTTTTGGCATCACCTTCTTGCCACACTGTAAACGATGATAGGTTGCTCCTTGTCGCTCGTTCCACCAAAGGGCATATCGGTCCTTGTCTGTCGTCCCACATCACGGTAATGCTAAAAGATCTGTTTAGGCATATCTGCCATTGTTGATTGAAGAATCCATCCCACGGTAGCTGGAAACTATGGCATTCACAGAACAGTACAATATATCTGTGTAGATAACAGAATAAAAATATATTTTAGTAGCTGTTCTTTATTCAAATGTATCCATTTACCCTGTAATTCTGCACCGGATGAAACCTTATAATGAACACAAACCACACATAATGAACACACACAGAAAACATGGGTGGGTATTTGAGACCAATCGGCCATGCGAGTGCATAGGGTAAGCGAGGATGAGTGGTAGACAATTTTTCTGAGACGTTCCCTAACTTTCTAATGCGGCCCTGAGACATGGGTAGCCTTCTGCTCAACATCACAGTAGTGCGTGAAAGTGCAGAATCATGCCGGTCAAGCAAAAAGTGGTTCTTCTTGGGAAGGCCATAGCAAGACAGGAAGGTGCCTGAGGCAATGAAGAATTGGTTCCCACTATTCGAGTAGTATAGTTGGCAGCAGATCAGTTTTCAAAAGGTTAGAATAGCTGGTGAATGCAGGCTAACCCAGCCAACATCACATTCCTTTAGTAGACCATATCCGTTGTACTGTGATGCTCAGAAATAAATCACATAGTGTAATAAACTGGACAATACATTTTTCGGATTTTCCGATGCTCATATAATTGGCACGGTATAAACCTATAAATTGTAATCTGTATAAAAGTCATTCTAGGGGAGTTGGACCTTGGGGTGTAATATTCAATTACAGTTGCTTTTCAGTTCACAGAATAGGGGAAGCAATTACTTCAACTTAGTTTTGGATAACAGTTACACTCAAGGTAATTAAAAGTGATACTACAAGTCACTGAAAGGCCGGTGTAACCTAAAATTCACTGAAAGGCCGGTGTAACCTAAAATTCCTTTTGTGTCTGTTCAATACAGACCATGCAAAGCAAAACCCAGTGTTACACTGTATAAGTGACCCAAATTTATATCGGCAAATCCTAAGGCTGGCTTTATCTGCACAGGCTAACTGCATGTCAGGGGAAGCAAAACCCAGTTATACAATTATTCTTACCGGAATAATACAATCAAAACAACAACATTAATTTTGTGGAAGAGGCGCAACCAATTCATAGGCAAGCTAAATAACCTTATATATACTTTTGAGAGTAGCATAACATTTCAAAGGTAACTAAACTGTCACCAAAAGGGATCAAAGGATACTGAAGGTCTATCAAAGTTAGCCATGGTACATTAAAAGTGGTGCTCCTAGGGCACCCTAGCAACAACAGGCACTTATTGCCAAAAAGCTGCCAAAGAGGGTACATTTAAAAATACAGTTTGGATGCTATGGTGAGCTATGCAGAGCTATGGAGACCCCAAAAAAATCACACCCATCAAAAGACTAAAATACTCTGTGAGTGTGTAAAAAGGTGCCCACTCGCTGAGGTGTTTGAAAAAATAATACACCACTAAAGCAAAACATTCTGGAAGTTATGGGGTTGACACAGGTCAGGCAATTGATCATTGCTATGAAAATCTTACCCACCCTAGGCCATCAACACCAGTGCAATGCACTACATGTGTGGTTGTGGTTTGGGTCTAACAGAGGGTTTGACAGACACCAAGCCTCAGTGTACCTTTGACTGATGTCAAATATCCATTTGCCTATCCGTATTTCGTCAACCCAAATCGGCAGTGCAGCACCAATGTGCTAGAGCAATTCTCCTGAAATAACACCAATAGCAACCACAGACATGTGTCTTATCGATCAAGGACCAGTAATATAAACAAAGGGAAGGTAAAAGATATACATTAATTAATCATACACCCGATTAAATCTGCATAATTAAATACTTGTTAATACTCTTTATAGCATCGAAATTGAGTTTAATAGTATTCGATTGTTTATGTACAATGTCCAAACATTGGGGAACATATCGAAAATGTTAATGTGAGCAGAATATGAAGACAGGTACACATTATTTAAATCTGATAGTGAACTTTTCAACAAGTTCCCCTTTTGGTGGGCAGTGCTTCTTTGCAATGTTTTGTGGCATTATATGTGTCCTAGGAAAAAAACAGGATCGATTCCATTAGTATGAATGGCCAACACATTCAATGTAAAATATTTCACAAATATGAATTCCATTTTCTTGTATATTGGCTTGGCCACCCATTGTTTGCCTCGTTTTGTAAAGGCCATGAGGTAACAAAGCATCCCGAAGTTTCCTGCAGTTTTCTCATGTTCCCTCCCAATGTTCTCGTTGTGCACAAGTACAGCTAGTCTTTTTCTGGCCTCCATACCCTCTATGCCGAAATGCAGCCTTTTGGGCATGTACTTTAGTCACATATTATGGAACACCTCCAAATCTCCTGTGAGTCCCTTCAGGTTTCTTGAAAGTGCTTTGTGTGGAGGGGAACATGGCACCAACCACTTCTTCTTGCATTCCTGCTGCTTCGATAAAGGTACATTTGCACATTTGTGAAAATGCTGGTGCATCAATGAACGCCATTTTTCAAGTAGAAGTTCTATAGCTCCATCACAACTTTTGGAGCTTCACCAAAGATGGTTGATGATAGACTGACACCATTTAAAAATATTTTTGGAACCTTTTTTTTTACCAGCAGCTGCAATTTCTTTATTGCCTGATTTGGCAACATGCCATATATCAAACTGCTGATGAATGTGTGGAAACTGCTCTTGCATGGCCTTGGCTATTGAAATGTGCCTGTCAGTGGCTAATAGGTCACTTTGCATTCACCTGGAATGAAGATGTTCAACGGATTTGATTAAAGCATGTTTCTCCATGGCCACAGAAGATGTACATTTGGACACCACAATCTCCGAACTCACTATTTTTTTACTTTCCGTGTCTTGAAAGTGGTATGTGCAGTACTTAGCGGAAATTCTGGGGCTGTCACACTGTCTGTCGCCTGCTAGCCAGAAACGTTTGCCAGAGAATGTACTTTCTATAGACTTCTGTTCAATTTTCTAGGCTTGACAAATAACAGAGAATAAGAATTCCCTTTGATATTTGTAGAACTGGGTTTTAGCAAGGCCTTACCGAAAGTCGACATGCTGGCAAGTAAAGCTGCAGAAAATAGTAGATTTCAAGCAGACACTTTTCCCAGCATCAGTTGAGTGGAGCATGAAAATGTAGTATGTAGGTGGACACAGCTGGCTTGGATTTCAGGTTAGTGCCTTGTAATACACGAGACACATTCACCAATGGTTCCCCGCATATGTTTCCCCTCAATGTATGGACACATTTCATCATCTGTACAATCTCTAGCAGGCAGCAGTCGAATACAATGCATTTGTTCTCCTTGAATAGCCAATCGTCAGGCATGAATGTTTTTTGTGACTCAACTGTGGTGGACAAATCGCCCAAACTAGGCAAACTGAAGTCGAGATCTTTAGCAAGATCCTTGGTCAATTGCGTTGAAGCTTCAGTCTCTGTTAGTTCAGGTTGTGATATTTGAACATGAATTGGAAAAACAGGTAACATTGAATTTTTCTTGCGTGGAACTTTTTTATCGGGTGTAGATTGTGTCAGGGTCTGCGAGAAATTGCAGTGCATCTTCATTGTATTCAGTTTCATCTTGTCAAGTTGTCACATGGAAGCAATGATCCATGGCCACTTTGCACAGTTCGCCGGTGACATTCCACTCAGTTTCCAGCCACTGGGCATAAGCATTACAAGTCTGCTCATTGAGTGGACCACGATGCACCCCAAATAGTAGTTCCTCCATTGTGAAATCTGTTTGGCAAGCAACATCTTTGGTTGCATTTGTTGTCTGAGTCTTTATACTTCTCTTCCTTCTGGGCCTCTAAGAGTTGTGTAGAAAAACATGCTCAATGTTTAGCACACATACAGCAGATACCACTTTAAAAACAAGAACATTATATGAATAAAACTTCAGGCGAAAAACTTCTACAAAACAAATTTGTTTGTTCGGTACCCTTGTTTTCTTGATTTTCTTCGAAACCGTGGGATTCTCTTTTCCCACTTCAGCATCAAGCTGAAAAAACAGCATTTTAATATGGTTTAAATCAAGCACATTTCATTTCCATGTAAACAAACAACAACAGGCATAATCTACCACTTGGGCACCACAACCACTGCAGGTCACTATATGGCATACATTAAAAAGAAATGTAGGTGGTTTGAATGCAATGATACTTACAATACTCTGAAGCAGAGATTACCAGCAAACCTTGCAAATGCCTACTTAATATTCTTGAAACCAAAATATACTCACTGATCTACAAAAGTAGCATGTAATTGCAAACAAATAAAATATCCTTCTGCCCTGTGAAACTGGTACAATTTAACATAAACCAAGTGGCCCATGAGGACATCAGTTGCGGTGCTATACAGCTTTTTCTCCAGTGAAGAAATGATGATAGTCACAGAAACCACAACTATGGAAAGGACACACTAATATTCTTTCCCACATAGTACTTAAAAAGAAAAGTACTGAGTATGGGGGTCTACAAACTGTCCTCAATGACCAGTGAAACAACCAACTTGTAGAATAAAGCAACAGCTGTCTAACAATGTCCATACCACTGCAATAAATACGCAACTACATGTAACCACACACATACTACTGCAAAGGCACTTTACAATAGTGAAAAATGTAAATCAGCCAACAAGAATGAATGTGCTTGAAGACATACCCTGAAAAACTGAGAAACTGTAAACAGTTAGAATACACCAACTGGTATCTAACTGCAACCATAATACTACAGTGTTACTTCCCATTACTACAGAATGTGAAATCCACCAGCAAAATGAAAGTTCTTCTGAGGAAACCCTGCAACACTTATTAAGCAGAAACAATCAGGATACGCTAACTGGTATCTTATTGCACCTGCAGTACTACAATATTACTTCCAGCGGTCAAACTGCCAAAATCAACCTTCAGCAATCACAGTGCTACAAGCATACCCTCAACAACTTTCAAACTACCAACAGTTAGAATACACCAACAGGTATCTAACTGCACCCAGAATCCTGCAATATTAGTTTGCAATACTACAGTACTTAGAAAACACCAACAGAAATCAAATGCATAAACAAATACTGCTAAAAAGACGAAACAGATAAACTGGTATTTAACTGCAACCACCACTTCCAAAAGGGAAATCATAGCTCATTTTAATTCCTCCTACTGCAACAGTCCTCATAACAAGAAGACCACATAGATATGCATTCCTGTAAGTACTGCACACGTCACTGAAAAAGAGTATGCCACCCAACAACACATGAATGTAGAAAGGGTTTTGTTAATCCTGCATGTTTTTTTCCCCACAGACCCAATGATTATGCCAACAAACACAGGAACTGAGCACATTGCACAGTACCCTTGTTTAAAGCATAGTGCTTGTAAATGACTAATTATGAGGGTCCACAAAGTACATAAATGTCTGAAATGGAACGCAATATGACATTATGAAGTAAATACCCTAACACAATATGTTTTTTTAATCACAGACAATGAAACATAGATTTCACCTGCATTTCTATATGCCACAATATTCAAATCTGCTATTGCCACTTCACCTGTATTCTAAACTGAGTTAAAAAAGGTGTACAGTGCCTCAACAATATATACTGTGAGTATACGATTATTGGTGTCATGCTTCTTTGTAATCAGCAAATTGCATTTTATACACATATTTGCGCAATCCATATGCCAGCGTCAAATTCTTGAGTGCATGGCCATATTATGCTGCAGTGGTTTTGGCCAGGCCTTAGACTCTTGGGTGTATGGTCGTCAGCCTCTGGCCATTCACCCAATAGTCTAGGGCTTGGCCACAACCACTGCAGCATAATACAGCCATGCATCCAAAAAGTGTCCACTGACCACACTCCACACACATAAGGCAGCCGCCTAAGGCCCTACCCACTTCAGTTCACATATTATTACAGTACTTGCACCCACTGCACCCAAGAATCTCATGGCAGTCCAATAAGCCACCTGCCACATACCATATCCTCTTCTCTACACATATTATTACACTACTTGCAGCCAGTGGACACACACTTGTGTGCTGAAGACTCTAGTAGCTGGCCACAATGAACACAGCATAATACAGCCATACACCAAAGAATCTGCCAAACGGCCACATTCCTCAGGACAGTCCAATAAGCTAGATGCATCACACCCTGTCCACTTCTGGACACATACTATTACACTACTTGCAGCCAGTGGGCACACTCATCCAGCCAGTGGGCAGCCTCTTGGGTGCATGCCTAGTTGGCCACATTACCACAACATAATACAGGCACCCAAAAAATATGCCCAGTGACCACAGCCCTCAGGACAGTCAAATAAGCCATCTGCCACACACCCTGTCCACTTCTGTACACATACTCTGCACTACTTGCGGGCGTTCCAGAAAAATATGACGCACATCATGCTTCCCTCCAGCCAATCAGTGGGCGCGATGGATATCAGAGGACATGACATGGCCCTCCGGACCAATCAGAGTCCTGTCCGTGGAGCGAACAGGGAAATGGGTCAGCGGAGCTTGATATCACTAATCTTTTTTTACTTACATTTTACCTGTTTTTTTAAAAAAACTACTGGACAGATTTTCACAAAATTAAAAAAAAAACACACACTTTCGGGACCAAGCTGCCACGCCTGCCACAAATTTGGTGAAAATCCGTCCTGCAGTTCGGGATGTAGCATAGACAAAGTTTTTTTTCCATTCAGTCTATGGAGAAAAAAAATGTGGGACCCTCCCTAGAACTTTGCCCCCCCCCTTAACAAAATCTCACCAAACTTACCAAAATATTTCAGAGTGGGCCATATACGTTTTTTGATAAATTTGGTGAGGATTCATCCAGGGAAAGCAAAGTTATAAGCCACTCAAAAAGTGCTCTTCCTAAGGGTTTAGCAACGTAACCATAACTACACGCCCGCTACCGCAGGCCGATAATAGATATATAAAGTCTTCCTGCTACTTGCCCTGTAATACGCTTCTCAATAAGCATATTCTCTTTTTTAACCAATCTAGCAAATGCCATGCATTCCAGCATTCATAACCTGCACACATGAAGCAGCAAACAATTGCAATGCCTTGCGCTTCAAAATGTTTCTATTTACAATCCTTGTGATGAAAGTAAAAAATACATATGTGCATGTATAGCAGCACTGTGTCACTGTTTCCTACAATAAGGAAAAACACATGAAATAGATATGTAGACCATTTTTAAGTGTTACTTAGTGCCTGCCAGTTTAATATATGAAAGCACAGGCATACATCCCAACATCACCGCTTCCAATGTATAGGTGCTTCTTAAGTCTTTCCTTTGCATTCTGTCAGTTCCAATTCCACTTTTCCCATTATAATACTCAAACTATAAGTCCCAGAATGCAAAGAAGAAAACACGACTGAACTTCAAGATTCAAAATTGTGACATGTATATTAAATAAACATATAACATGCTGTGCTTTTCAAAATGTTTTTTGGGAAGCATTTTAAGAAAGCTAAACAATGCATATCTGCATTTACAGCAGCACTGTGTCACTTTTTCATAAAAGAAAGTAAAAGCAGATGAAAGCAGAAAGTAAAAGCAGTGTGTGCCAGTTTAATATATTGACAGTAAATGTACTTCCTAACATAACCATTCCAATCTTCAGCTGCAGTTCTATTTTTTACTCTACATTCTTTGACTTGTACTCCAACTTTCACAATGGGAAAAGTGGAACTACAAGCCCCAGACCGCAAACAAAAAAACGAGCACTGCCTAAACACCTACATATTTGAATGGATCTTGTTGGCAAGTATGCATATACTCCTAACATATTAAACTCCCACACAACAAATGCCATTTAAAAGTGTACTTCAAATCTTTTCCATCAACTTCTCTTTTACAAAAATGTTACAGAGCTTGCTATAAATGGACATACACATTTCCCAACTTTCAAGAAAATGCTCCTAACAGCAACCATTTTAATCATCCACCAATATTACTAACTTTTCCCCACCGCTCCTCCTTCCTTTATAAATATGAACCTTGCTTACTAAAAGTACTTTGCCAACACCACATATCCCCACTAACCTTTTTTACAATTACAGGAAAGAAACACATCACTGAAATCAACAACAGCAAAGTGCATTAATGTACCTGGTATGTGTATGTAATTATAGCAGACAGTTACACTATATACCCTATTCTCCCCTGCGGATATGTTTTTCTCTCGGCATTGTGCACCTGGTCACCATCTGTCCTTTTGGGCCCAGGTACCTGCTCGCCATGCTTCCCTCCTGCACTGTCCCTAAGATTGCCCTTGCACTTGGGATCTGTATCTGTACCCATACAGTCCCCCTTTTTTTCTCTGCACTTATCAGATACACTCTATCTGACTAATCATGCACTTGTCACTTGATGGCCGCATTACCTTTTTTCACTGCCTTTTTTATTTATTCACTGCACTTATGAATCTGCTTCTCTTCTTTGTTCTGAACTTTCCACCTCTCCCCCTCCCTTGCACTTTCCCCTTTTCCCTTTTCCATGCACTTGCGCGTTCTTAATGTCACTGGGCCTAGTAAGATTGTTTGTTTGTGTTTCTCCCTTGTTCCCCTCCCTTTGCTTGGTTGTGCTCTGAAACACTTGTGTATGAGCGCGATATAAATAAAATATCATATAATGTCATATATATTACCCCAGACTACTCTTTGCAAACCAACATTTCTTTCACACTTGCCATTATATTTCACCATTCACACTCTTACTATTCCCAACTACACACCACCATTGCAACACCCATTTTGTTTCTCAAAACATCACAATCACCCTACAGATTCCATCACACCACCATTGCCTTACTCACTAACCAAACACCATCACACCTCTGTAGACTCTTACTCTCACAAACTTCGTGACCACGCCTAATATACCACCTCAAAATCAACCATCACTCTGTTCATCTCTACAATCCTACCCACACACCCATTGTGACGAATAAACTTCCGGGGCACCATTGGTCCATGGATGAATATCGGTTTCTAAACCATCAATCGACCCCATACCTCTAATACACCAGGAGGGATCCAAACAGATTTGAATACAAGTGAATTATGAGACCTCCTTGTCCAATTTTGGTAACGTGGATGTAACGTCAAGCTTATCTCCCCAAGGGCATGAATCATTGGTTAGTTGCAACACAGCTAAAATACAATTATTACCCAATGAAAGGAGATGACAGTAAAGGTTCTATGAAAATATCTACTTTATTATTACTGCAATAGACAGTTCTAGCACATTACAATTATGACCCACCCTGTAAAGGAACACCAAGGGAAGACAGTTTTACGAAGGAAAGGGGTGCACTCTGGATACTGACAGGAGGATAGTTGGTAAAGTAATCACTCTTACAATTCAAGGTTATTCGGTTCCAGCACTAAGGGGGCAAAGGTTCATAACTGTCTCTATGGGCCTTCGGAGAAGGACCAGGGGGCAGAACCACAATGTACCTGGTGCTGAAGTTGTTGGTGCTCAACATTAACGAGTCAGTTCCACAGTGCTTTGTAGCCCTTGAAACAGAGTTAGTGGCAGGACACAGCTGCAGGTACCAGGAAGCAGGCTGTCTGGCAAGTGAGGCTGATCGGACATCTGCAGGCTGCCCGACATGGTGGCTTTGGGCCATGAATCATTGTCTCTGTGCTGGTTGGCAGATCTGGAATACTGGTCGAGGCGACTCGGATGGCTCTTGGGCGAGACAACAATCAGCGGTGCAGCCGGAAGTCGCTCGAGTGCTCGACTGTCTCAATGTCCTTAAAAGACAGACGCTGGATGATTCTTATGTGGCACTCCTCCGAGCTTCTTCACAGGGTTTGTGTCCTTTCAGGGCAGACAGCCCAAAGCTCAGGAGAGTGATTGTATGCAACAGCTTTGTCCTTTTCGCCAAAGACTCTCCAGCACTTCCCAACTAGGAATCTTGCTGGCAGAACCTAGTCGGGCACGCTGTGTGCTGGCTGAGTACCAGTTCTGGAGCTACTGGACTTGTCCTCTGAGACTGGTATCTCACGCTGTTCCCTGGGAGATGTTTAGGGTAGGGATCTTGCTTCCCTCTTGGAACTACTGGCCGCCCTTCACTGGCAGCTGGGGTCAAAATGAGTCCTTCTTACTCCTTTCCCAAGTCCTCAGATGATCTGCTACGTGAGGGGTTCACACCTCTTTTAAAGCCAAATGGGCTCAAGTGATTGGTGCAGGCTAAGCCTACCTTAATGACCCAATCATGGGTCTCCACCAACAATCTTTTGTTATGCATGAGGTCAGGACCAGAGTGCTCTGCAACAGGACAGACAAGGGGGTGACACAATATACCTAAATACCAAATATCTCCCTGTCTGTTGTACATCAAAGTGTCTCTCTGGTTAACTGAGTCCTCTGGGACTCGATTAAAACACAGGGTTCCTCTGAAGTTTGTGCCGGGAGCAGACTTCCTGTCTCCCCCAAACCACATATGTCTCCCATCTGAAAGAGGTCAGCTCTGCAGGGGGTAAATAGTGGACCTAGACATGTATTTCACTGCCTTTCATATAGAGGGATGGGAACTAGCTTCAAGTTGACCCATTGCATACCAATGAGGTGTTAGTCCTGCCTTCCTGTTGTCTCTTCCGGCAACCAAGCCCCCTCAGGCTTGCTTCAATTATCTCATTAGTTTGCACTGTCACCAGCCGGAGTACAAAAGGAATGCAGATCCATGGTGCCTTTGACATTTACATTAGTGTAGGATTGTTTAGCGTGTTTTGGGAGCACAGAGCGCAGCACCACTGCACAGGATCAATGTATAGCATGTTTTTTGAAGTGCAGCGCCGCTGCATGGGTTTGGAGCATTGATATAAGGTGGTACAGCGAGGCATGTGTTGCCAGTGCAACCTATGGACATGTAAATGAAAACAGGCTATGCAGTCAAAAACGATTTCTACATATAAAATGCAAATAATTTTTTTTCACAGTTAAAAGCATTTTTTTTACCTGAAATTCCTCTGTTGCAGGAGACACATTTGAGGATTAATGAACTGACCTCATTAACAAAAAACTAACATGCTAACTCATTAATAAAATAATGTGTTCTCCACTGCAAAATGAGGCAGACTCTGAAAGTCATTTTAAAGGTGAATTCAGATTTTTTTCTGTCCTGCTTTGTCCACAGTATTTGCAGGAAGCAAGGATTCGAATAGCAGGAAATCAGTTTTGTTACAGTTGCTTACTGTAAAAGATTTCTATTGTGTGCAGAGGGAGGATAGGACATGATAGAATTTTATTGGTTAGGATCCTTTGGTAAGAGGTAACCAGAGTTTTCCTGTATAATCTCGGGGAAGAAGCTAGGAGATGACATCTTGACACAGCTCGGAGAAGGACCGGGTTGATAGCTGGGGATGCCTGATTCCTAAAGCAGATTCAATACTACTACAGAGACTGGGATTTCCAGTTTATAAGTCCCAGTTTGAGCGACAGCAAATGCTTGTCCTTGCTGGGTGAACCCCTCCAGAAGGCGACCAGCCAAAGAAGTTACATGCTGAACAAGCCTGGTAATTATCTCGCAGAAGTGTGGGGGCTGTGTGTATGTGTGCGAAAATATTCAGTCAGAGTAGGAGAGGAAATTCCTGTGTTTTAAACACATGTTTAATGTTGCAAATTGAATTCTCGTTCCTCGCCACTCTCTTTTCATTTTGTTACAGATAATGTTCTTACTGTGAGTTTTCCATGTGTTTCTGTAAAAAAAGAGTAAGCTCGTGTTGAAATGCAAGTTTTATAATACAAAAAAATGTATCTGAATGCAGGCGGGAAGTGTGTTTCATTTTTATCTTGTCCTTTGTGCATCTATTATTATAACACTGGTAATATGGGAAGATCTTTGCACAGTGCAATTGTCATTTTTAAAAGTTGCTAAAAGATAAGACATGGCGGTAGCTGTGTGCATGAATCCATTCAGTGTATGAGTGTATGTGTTTTCTGAATGGAACATATTAATAACAAAATTAAATAGCCTGCTGCCGAAGGTCTATCAGTCGGCAGAAAGAGAGGCCCTGGACATAGCTCACCAAACGTAAATAGGTTGGTGATAAATACCACATATAGCTTGCTGTCGTAGATAAGTGAGTGAGAACAGCCCATGGTGGCACTCCAATTGGAAATGTGGTGTTTCTGAAATGCAAGCCTGAGGTCTCTCTAGTGATCACACAAACAAACTAAACAAAAATAAGGGGTTCTGGATATTGTGGTCACATATATAAAACAAAGAATTTATTCTCACCCATAAATACCACC
Source organism: Ambystoma mexicanum (assembly GCF_040938575.1). Lineage (NCBI taxonomy): Eukaryota > Metazoa > Chordata > Amphibia > Caudata > Ambystomatidae > Ambystoma > Ambystoma mexicanum. The sequence goes on along the minus strand of NC_090936.1, from coordinate 941,634,918 downwards.
AATAACGCATACCAACATAATGTATACCACTAAATGTATCAGTGTGCTGAAATAATGTATGTATACTATAGTACTATATACCAAATCTAATCTGAATGCAAAGAATGATTATTACTGAATTATTTTTATTTTGGCGGTAAGAAAATACCGCTAGGCCCCAGATCTATACAAAATACCCAACATTAGACTGCTCATGGCTGGAGGAAGCTGTGCCTTCCCCTCATTGAGATGCTTTGATGTACTATTCCAGCTAAATATGACAGGGAAGACTTTGTCTGTAGTCTGTGTCCTCTCGGAGTACATTTCACTATGAAGTGTGTGTGGGAAGCAAATGGACTGTGTGCAGAATCGCCTCACACCGCCCTTGAAGGTTGATCACCCATTATTAATTTTCATTAATCAAAAAATCAAAAAGCCCAGGTGAGAGCAGACTCCTCATGCGGATGTTCGAATTTCTCACACCTATGAACCATACATGCATATGCATTGTACAACATTCCAACACAACCTTTCTTTTTTCCCAACAGACACATCCAAATGCCTGCTAAACCGCAACTCTGTAGAAAAGAAGGAAAAAGGAGATAATGTAAGAGTAAAACTACACCATATAGTCATCCACCTCTAAAACAATGTATAGAAAACATTAAAACAAAAGGGCCATTAACCTCACTAAACAAAACTAAACCAGCCAAGACTAAAGAAGGTAAGGCCCCTCTTGCAAAAACAAAAAGTAAGAAATGATGTATGAAGAAAAGCAGACCTATTAACAAACCTAATCCTCTATCTACCAGTGTTAGCGTAGTCGTGGTAAAGCAATCCAAAACAATTATGTTACAGAAAATCTTCCACCATAGAGTTCTTCACAATACTATAAAAACATCTGAAAAGTCACAGTCTACCCTTAAAACCTACTGCAGAAGACTAACCCTACAAACTCTAACTGACAGACCTTTTCTACTAAAGAGAAACTTGTTTATATTGATTTTAAACAGAATTAAACCACTAACTAAATTAATCAATACATTACAAAATGTACTTCTAAACTTGTGCAGTGTCGTCAATATAGAGACCTTTTTAAACTTCTGTGATGGTGAATAGATTCACAGAAGCAGCACAGAACCATATCTCAATGAAGAAGCTTATACACAAGAACAAAAAAAAAAAACATTTCCAATCCATTATGAGAAGAGAAACCCTCATACAAAAAGGTCCCCAGCAAACTTTGAACCAAATGCTCCTTTCACCCAAAACTACCGTCCAGTGTACAAATGGGCATGCAGCTCAAAGTGTAATGTACGCCAACAATCCTTTAAATCTTTAAATCAAATCCTCAATCACTATTTGAAACTAAAAGACAAAAGTTACATTAAATCTTTACAGACCATAGAACTCTGTCCAGTGCACAGCCACACTGGTCTGCAAGGACATTCATTAGCCTGCAGTTTAGGAACTGCTTGCAAAAACACTTTCAGCCACATCAAAATGTTAGCCACACACCATTCTTATATACCGAATCTTGTGCATCGACTATATTATGCAAAAAGTCCTGCACTAGAACTGCAACATTTAAATACCATTCTTCTACATGGAACAGCCAAAAAACTGTTTTAAGAAATAGAGCACATCCAACTTAAATACTTTAGAACTGAAGGAGACTTAGAAAATACTGTAGCTTTAGAAAACATTACTGAAAACCTCATGAACACCAACGACTTAATAAAGACATACAAAAAAGAAATAGCTAAGTTTGGAAACACATCTGCTGAAATACCAGCCCAATTATGTCTCTGTTTCCGCAGAAAGTTTTATAAAAAGAGCACAAAAATAGTAGATCTAGCCTACAAAATAGAAGACAATGAAGAATCCCAATGGTTCCAATTAGCTTTGTATCTAACAGCAGAATCTAAATACAAAATAACTAACCACTCAAGAGTGTGCGTGCTATCACTAATAACATAGAAATATTTCCACTTCTGAAAGCCCTCCAACAGCTTAACTTGTATGAGAGCATTATAATACAAACAGTGTACCCATTTCAAGCTATAATACACCTCAAACCAAAATCAGTCAAATTACCTCCATCCGAGTAACTAAAGGGCATCCGTGACAAAGTAGTATATATACCATTACATCTAAAAGAACATGTACAAACTCTAGGAGTACAACGGTCAGTAGATCAATCTTTGATTGTACTAGTTAATGGTGTGGCAACAAAGGACAACAGAATTTTGCAACAGCTAGTTGACTTAAAACAAGTTAGACAATCTCTACAATATCAAAAAGAAAACAATGAATACTACAAAGATATAAACATGGAGGAAACCCTAAGAGAAACCACCCAAATTATTCTAGAGTAACTTGAAACTGGTAAATTTGAACATATAGATCCTGTTACAGCAGCCAACATTTATACCAGTATACAATTCACCCACTACACTCCAAAGACACAATTGACGATGTATTAGAAAATATCAAATAGATCAAATAGATCAAACCAAAGGATCCCCTCTACTCTTTCCTACAGGAAAAGGAGGAATATATGATGAAAGGTCTGTGCAAATCAGTGCATCAGAATATCGCTCTTTACATATGGATTCTGAAGAAATCTTCAATACATTGTTCACCTCCTCTTCCAAAGTGAACTAGCAATTCTATATTATGGAGTGGCACACACATTAAAAACAGGTTCTAGCATTTTAAAAATATCCGCTACACAACTGCTTCAAAAACTAAAAGACAAAGGTGAAGTTTTGCAGTCAAGTATCACAAGTCTCTTGGCAAACATATGTGCTTCTGACGTCACGCTACTGTACGTTGTATGCTAAGGAACATAGGCCCACCCACATGGTTTGTTACTTTAAGTTGTGCAGAGTACGCATGGGATTACTTGCACGACTTCTTACGCACTGCAAACCAAAATAAAGATGGAATAGATATAAAAACACCAGGTAAACTCTGTTCTCTTTGCCCTGTCAATGTATCAAGTTACATTGGCCATTGCTTCATTGCTCTGCTGCATTTTATCTGCAATAAATCTACCCCTCAGCTCACAGAAATACAACACTTTTTTGGGAGAAAATAATATAAATCAAGAGGAGCACCACACATCCACATGCTTTTGTGGATAAAGATGCTCCAGAAATTGGCCACTACCTGCAACATACCTTCAGAAACCACAGTTAGTGACCTACATATACAAGTGTTACGCTTCCAAAAACATAAATGTGGCAATTATGCCAACGTAGATATAAAAACAAAGGGAAATACTATACCAAGTTTAGCTTTGGCTTCCCTAGACCAGTTTGAAAAAAAGGACAAATAAATAGCTTGATGTCTCCTTTTAAAACAGTGTAAAACGCTAATCCCCTAAAAATGCATCCAACATAAAATGGAACAAAGCATCCAAGTACATCAATGATTACAATCTAATCATTGTCCTCTTGTAGAATGCTTTCATACACATACATTGCAGATAATTCCACTGCATTTGCAAGATATGTTACAGCCTTTCTCACCAAAGCTGAGAAAACAGAGCTAAAGGACCTCTGGGATGACATTTCATCTGACAAAACCCTACCACAGAAATTGTACTGCTTCAGTATTAAAATGCTCTCTTATATAATGCTACGAAGCTGCAGACCATTTAACAGGCACAACTGTAAAAGGAAAATCTGAGCACATTGCCTGGTTGAACCTTGGACCAGCTTCATCCCAAAGAAGAGTACTAAAATCCTACCAAGAGATAGAAAACATAGCCACATATGATCTCAACCCCCAGGATATTTAAAAAAACTATTGAATTGACACATACTACCCGAACAGAAGTACTGCTTTGGAAAACATGAGTCTGTACAACATTGCCCAGAACTACACCTACAAAAACAATGTCACACCAAATGAGACAACTGGCAACGATTGAGTCTCAACTTGTGAAGGAAGCCTAGTGAAACTCACCAAACCCAGTCTAATTAATCATATAAAGTTATCATTTAAATCTCCACAACATAGAGAACTGCATTACATGGCCCTACCCCAACTTTGTAAACCTTGGAGAAAAGAAAAATAATTATTAGGTGACTATGGGCCTCATTATGAGTAGGTCGGTAAGGGATACTGGGCACCGGTAAGGAGACCGGTGCCAGTAATCCCTTACCGCCCTACTACGAGGTCCCTTAGCGGGTTCCTTCCTTAACGCCTGGTCTGACCAGGTATTAAAGATGGGACCCGTTAAGGGACTTCAGAGCTAATAATGGTACTGCAAATTGCGGTACCGTTATTAGCTACTTCCCCATTCCCATTGAGCCCTATGGGGGCTCAAATGGGAATGGGGAATGGTTTTTCCAATGGGGACTTACCGGTCCCGCAAAGGTTGGACTACACTGGTAAGTCCCCATTGAACGAGACCGGTGCCGGTACCGTTATTGGAGGCAGTCATGGCGCACATAGCGCCATGACTACTTCCATTCTCGGAATGAGGCCCTATGACTCATTTGAACCTGCATTCGAAGCAATGAAAGCAGTATAACAAAGGACAATTTCAAATAATAGAAACAAATGTTGGACAATGAACGCAAACAAGAGGAAGACCTTGACATTCCTGAGGGCAGTCAATCTTCCCTTACAGGAAGTGAAGACCTACTTGTAGAACGACTCATTCTAAATGAAGCAGAAATAGCCATGACTGATGTGAAAAATTCCATGTATCAATATAAACAATCTGAGGCAGACTTGTCAGTGCTGGGATCACAGCTAAATGATGAACAACTCTAGAAGTCACTCAAGAAATTGAAGCTAGTTTTAAACATACAACTAAAACCGGTAGCTCTAAAAATGATAAAAAACTCAGCCCCTGTATGTAAATGATGAAGCTGGATCTGGTAAAACATTCTTAATTAAAATAATCAGCAAATGTCTACAGAACGTAACAAACAACAACCTTGCGACTGTAGTAACAACCCCCACAGGTTTAGTTGCCTACAACATAGGAGGTGTAACTTTACATCGACTACTACTCCTCGCCATAGAAAACTAAAACACATTAGAATACCACAAATTATCAGCAGAAACTGCTACTGAAGTACACAGTATTCTAAAACAAACTAAAGGGCTCCTGATGGATGAAGTAAGCATGGCGTCCAACCTCATGTTGGCTTTAATTAATCTCAGAATGCAAGAAGTCCTAAAAACCAACTACGAAAGAAACGTTTAGAGGAAAACATGCTATTGTTTTTGGAGTACTTCTAGAGTTAACACTAGTGAAAGGTCAACCTATTTTCAAAACATAAGGACACAAACATTGCCGCAATATCCATGGCAGAATTGGAAATGTAAATCTCTGGCAACATTTTCACTACAGATGACTAACTCAAAACAAGCTCCAGTCTGCAGACCTCACATATGCTAACATCTTAAAAAGCATTAGAATGGGTCTGCTTACTAACGATGCAAAATCCGTCTTAAATAGTAAACTAATCCATGAGCTATATGAATGAAACATATCTGCTCCTGATGTCATGGAACAATTAACTCAACAAAATCTAAAACGTATGTTATTAATGTCAACCTTTGCCATCTGTAGTCAATTCAAAGAGGCAATGTTGAAAAAAGAAATACAACCCATACTGCATATCATCTCCACAGACAAACTAGAAGTGCACAGCATGAGACTTCCTATGTGTCAACAAGCAAGAGCATGACTAAATAGCTTAGAAAATTGTATCTCCAACACAGCAGAACTGGAGGAAATATTGACTTTGTGTCTAAACTGCAGAGTAATTCTATAATGTTACCTTAATGTAGAACAAGGTTTAGTCAATTGAGCAATTGGTACAGTTGTTTGCTCCAAACATATCCACATGACAAAAACATTCAGTTTGCCAACATCCACTTAGACAAACCTATGGATGTTAAAGAAATTGTCCAGACAATAATATGTTTCCTTCTTTTTAAAGACATGTACGTATGCAGAGAGCAATTTGATATATCTCGTGCATATGTTGTCACAAATCACAAGAACTATATATATATCAAGAATTGATTGACATTGGCAGCACAGTCTTTATATAAGGTATGGATTACTTAGCACTTTCAAGTCTATGTACAGTCAAATGTCTATTCCTAGTTAACTTTGATGCAAACAAAGTAAATGCTGACATTCCTTGTATCCTGGAAAATAACAGGCTACGGGCACTACACGCCGCCCATCTAGATATGTACCCCATACCTCAATAAAATAAACCTTTTAAAGGCCAAATAATAGAAACAGAAGCCATAGCAGATTTCCCAACAATACCAATAACCAATTCCTTCTGCATCAAACAATACAACCACAAAACTGTCTAGTACAAAATCAACTGCACGTCCATCAGAAAAGAAAGGCTCAAATGTTTCCTCTCCAAAAAGATGTGCAGGCCCATCAAACGATCCACAAACAGAACTCTCTGGTCCATTTAAATTTAGAAACACATCTGGAGTAAATTGGTATGCTAATGTGACAATGAAACTCCTCTTTCAATTGCCACCAATTTGTTACATTTACTGAGACGGCTCAGACCAGTTGTGTTTTCAAATGTTTGTCCTTCACAGAAATGTCACAAATAATCCTGAAAACACTTACAGTGTCTCAGGTATAAGTCAGGAATTGGACTACTGTGCAGGAATGGTAAAATTTAACATATACGCACAAGAATATCCACAAGGTTTCAGACACGTGGAAGCATACATGCACTCTCTGCAACCATGTTTCACAAGACCAAATCCCTAATGAACTATTTGTATATGTATCCATACCAAATTCTGAATCCATTCCATTTCACCAGCTTCTGCAGAATGCAAATCATGGCAGATTATGAAATTTTTGCAATTCAAACAATTGTTCTACCATACAAATAAACTCACATAGCCAATATGTCATACTAATGCTTCTAAGGTGCAATGCAGATGGTACCAACAATAACTGTAAGCTTACAGGTTTCACATATGGCCAAGTATCTCTTGGAAAGAAAACCTTCACAACAGTAGTTACAATATACCACACTGGTGGCACAACCTCTTCAGGCCACTACACTGCATATGTAAAAAAAAGAAGTGGTTGGTTTGAATGTAATGATACCTCCATTACTCCAAAACATAGGTTACCAGCAAATGTAACCAATGCCTACTTAAAATGTCTTCAACCCAAATTTAGTCACTAAACTATAGCACAATTAATAGTTAAAATATGCCAGCAGGTATCTAACTACATCCATAAAAGTACAATAGCATTTGTGAAAGTCAATCTAGTAAGAACTCGCCAACAGGTATCTAAACACTTGAAAAGCACCCTTCATTGCAAAGCACCTCAAATATACCATCTCAATTCTTATACGAAAAAAAAACATCTTTTGACCTCTAATGTAGTTAGAATATGCCAACAGGTATCTAACTACGTCAAGCATTCCATTAATCACAACAAACTTCAAACAAACACACTATCACCCTCACACCCACATTTTTTTTCCTAATGACCCAATGATTATTTAATGTCAAAACAACAGCAGTGTGTCATACACTATTGTTGTACCAAACCCAGTACTTTATATGTGCTGTGTATGAGAGTCTTAAAAAGAAAATATATATTTACATTTCTATACAACTACAGCTTTTGAACCATCCTACTTAACCAAGTGTACTGTTTTTTCTCCACAGAAAATAAACCAGATTCCTGCTTCATAACGCTACTACACTCAGTAACCACAGCAATTGTAATTAAATACATATTCTATGAGCACTATCCTCAATTGTACTACAATCATAAGTACCATGTACAGTTCAATTACATTGTTCCTCCATATTACAAACATTCTGTACTCCCTCTACATTACCTATAATTACTATACACATATTACTACTGTGGTGGTTGTGCCCAAACCACATATTCTTGGGTCCATGTCCTGCAGTCATGCCCCTCGGAATCTGTCCACTGACCTCAGCCACCAATACAATTAACTATGTAAGGAGTACGCACCATAGACCATCAAGTAATAAAACTCACCCTGACCCCTTCCAATCGAAATGATGCCCACAGACACTGAAATTGACCGTGGACTCGGTTGCATTGCTAGACCCTTTTTTTCACATATAAAATCAGTTCCACATTACCTTCATTACACTTCCCTACCATTTCTACACCTTCTTCCAGCCATGAAATAACCCTGGATGTCTTTCCCAAGCCGTTCATTCATGGCGATGTCCATGAACTGCTGCGGTGTCTGTGGACAGCTGCAACACCAGCCCGGCCTTTTTCAATCTACAAATATAGCACCACATCATCTTTTTTCTACTCCCCCACCCTTACCAGCCGCTCTTTCCACCACCAAATGACCCACAATCTGTTTTCAAAACTTTTTCTCTACAGCAATGTCTGCAGTCAGATGCGCCTGTCAGCGAATCCAACATGGCAAGCGTTTCCAAAAATATGACGCGCCTCATGCTCTCTGCCATTCAATCAGCTTGTGCGTCCCATTTACGCTGACATCATGCCACCCTCTGGGCCAATCGGAGGCCCGCTGGTAGACAGAACAGGGAAGTGAATCTGCGGGCCGAACCCAGATATCACTAATTTGTTTTTACCTACTGTTTGGTTGTTTAAAAAAAAAGAATGCTGGACGATTTACACCAAATTTACAAAAGCAGGATTTTGGGACCAAGCTGCTGCTCATGCCACAAATTTGATGAAAATCCGTCCAGTGGTTTGATATGTAGGGGTGAGTAAATCTTTTTTTGCATTGCATCTATGGGAAAAAACACATTTTGAGACCCCCCCTATAACTTTGCACCCACTTGGGGAAACCTCACCAAACTTTGTAGGATCGAACTGACGTGGCCATATACTTTTTTCTAAAGTTTTGTGAGGATTTGTCCCGGGAGGGTGAAGTCATAAGCCATCCAAAAAGTGCACTTCCTATGGGTTGAGCAACTAAAGCATAACTTCAGAATTGCTACCACAGGTCCTGTTATATATACAACTATCAGGAGTCACTTTCTCACTCTCTAGAGACTATCCTTGTAATCAAGGACTTCACACTGTTTAACTTTGGGAAGGCACTTTTCCTATTCTACAATAGCTATGATTTGGAACCCCTCTGCTTTGAGGCAATGTATGGGGATTAGGGAGCAATTTATGCACACCTCCCTTTATGGAATTGTGGGGCTGGAAAAAGAAATATGAGAACCCAATTACTTTATCAGACTATATTCCTATCCACACTGGAAGTGAAGTTGTTGATTATGAATTTCAACAAAATCACCATGTATCTGTTCGCTGGTAATCAATTAAATGTCTGCTTGGTAAGAAAATGTTTGGGATCTGCTTTGTTTGCTCACCCAATCAATACAGGGAAGCTTTTAACTCAAAACAGACCCACACAAGACGTGATTTGATTGGACACGTTACTTACATAGGATATCTCTAGGTTATGTGGTCAGGGAAATAGAAAAAAAAGCTCCCGGTTCATCTCATAGGAAAAGGACAGGGATCTTGTCACAACGTTGCCGGTTTGAATGACTGAGTTTTGTGATTTATTAAAAAATTATAGCAGTTATCAACACAAGATGATTGTCCTGGGATGATAGCTCAGCGGCAACATGCTTGCCTTGGAAGCAAGACAACACAAAGCAACACAGGTTTGATCCCCGGGTCCACGCTTAGAAACCTCTGCGTATAAATATGAAACTAAGACAACAAAAAAAACAATTCTGTAACAGCGCCTCGATGCCCCCAGGCTGTGTGAGTGCTTTAAGAATGCAAATAAATTAAATAAAATAAAATAAAAGATTTTCTTTACAGATATCTAATTCAAGAAGCTACAATATCCTCAAATCTCTGCTTCGCATCATTTTATGGTAAGCTATCATTACATTTCAGCTTCTAACTCAAATGGGGCTTTCGTAGGCTATCCAGTGGCATGTGTCCCATTTTTGCAAGTGTTACAGTTCCAGAGATAATGGACACAGTATGATCCTGTGTACACTCCTCAGTAAAAAGTATTGGCATGATTATTATCCCTTCAATTAACTGGCATATTTTTGTTTCCAAGACCTGTGTCTAGCTTGTGGCCTCTGGCCTTTGTTGACCAAAACCTGCCATAAAATCATTTACAGTATTTCTCCCTGAGCTAATGGACCATCTGTTCACTTATCTTTGAGAGCAGAGAGGCAAGCACAACCTCCTGTCATCACACGGTTCTCTTCGGCTGCATATCCTCAGTCAGTGAGCCCAGTGAGGGACCAGTAGTTGAGTTTTCAATTCCAAATATTTTCCAAAGTTCAAACCATCAAGGGCTGACTCTCTGTTCACAGAGTTGTTAGCAACTAAGCCCAATATGCTCCCTCTGAAGCACTGCTGCAGCTTCAAAGGCATTTCCAGCAGATAGAGGGAAGGTCGAAGTTTGGGTGTTCATCACAGGTTGAAGCCAATTCGTATGAACAGAAACTGGAGATTTTAAAGTGCATGTTTATTTCCATTACATGGTGGCTGCTTCCATGTCTTGTATCTCATCCGATACATTTTACTTGCACCTTCCTTCTTGCAGCTTTTTTTAAAAAAAGTTGTATTATATCCACCAGTTTCCTTACTGTGCACCTTTGAATTCTCTTCTGCAGTGTAGTTTCATATTTAAAAAGTTCCTTGTTCCAAGCTGAGCATTCACACATTTCAGGTCCTTTCTATTCTAGCAAATGAACAAGTGTTTTCAAGGTTTTGCAGTTGAAATAAACAGCTGGTCTTTCTCTGCCACTCCACAGTGTGCTTTCCAATTACCAGAAAGTATTTCTGCACTTTTAGGCACAACATGGCCAGAGGCAGTAGATATCACATGTAGGACTAAACTCCATGTGCCAAGAAACTTGGGCAAGTTAAGTTATGGATGGTATGGTATGTTACATGTTATTTACATAATGTTCCTTCAGCTTAGAAAGGTATCATAGCACTGACAGCAAATGATGAGATTGACCAAGAATTATTTCACAAATATGAATGTTTTAAAAACATGTTTTCAACTCAGATGGTCTTCCATTTTTCTTATTATAGGCATGTGACTTTTCCAGGGTTTGGGGGGGCTGCTTGAAAAGACAATTAGCAGGTTTCGTATTAACAGTTTGTGTATGTGGGAAGGAAAGAGGGCCAAATGAGTAAAGGGGAAATAACAGTTACTACGGATTTGGTGCAATGGAGCATGTTTTTTCTCAGTAGTATGCTTTATTGGCCACACAGAGTGACTAAAATGTTATCCTCTCATTGACAGTAAGCCATCTTAGTGTGGGTATGGTGTGCATCATATGTAGGAGCTTAAACAGCAAATGTGTCACTGTTTTCTGGCCCTTTTAATTATATAAATATTAAATCCGTTTCTTATATTGACTCCAGCCTTTAAGAGTAGTACAGGGACTGCGTACCACCAGCTGCTCAGAGTAGTCTGATTTACAAGAGCAGAGCATTGCCCCTGAGCTATCCTTCCCATTTTGTTTTATAACAGGAATGCCCAGATATAATTAGTGGAAGTAATCCAAGCAAGACGAAGTGTAGGCATGTATTACTGATAATGTGTGGGTGAATGAGAAAAAGGGAAGGGATTTCCTAAGCTTTGCTCAAATGGGTAAAACAAATGCAGGTCACTTTGTTTGGGATGACAGTGTAACGTCCTTGTACAGTAAGATAGTAAGGGCCTTATTTACAAAATGTTTTAACATGAGAAAGTTCCATAGAATTTATTGTTGTAAATTAGGTCCTAAGAGTTCTCCCTTTCCCTAATTGCATGTGCTCAATGTTTCAAATATTGTTATGTAGGGCACAAGTCATTATTAAAAAGTGTTGCATTTGAGCTTATTAAAACCCGTCCAGGTGATGACTGCAAGTGTGCACCCGAAGAACATGGCAGAGGTCATCCATATTCTGCTCCAGATGTAGAAGTATCATCATGTCTTAATAAAACATTTAAATTCAATTGAATACATTAGTGTACCAAATATTCCAAAAGTAAGTTGAAAAGCAGTGAGTATAGTTTGGGATCCGTGCACCCCGCATTCAGATGAGCATGACTCATATTCCATTACTATGCTTTGCATTTCATCCATGAGAAAGGGTGGTCCTGTTATGTCCAATGCAATGCAATGAATATGGAGTAGTAAGCTGTCATTATTTAGTCATTTATTTATGTATGTATTTATGGAGCAGACTTAACCCAGAAGCACCTAGGCGCTGGTTACAATGGAACGATGTCAGACAGACTGAGAATATCAAAACAAGAAGGTTCAGCTTATCCAATTCATCCAATTAATTGAAGATCCAGGTTTTTAAGTGCTTTCTAAAGGCCCAGTAGGATGGTTCAGAGCAAAGGGAGAGTGACCAAGAGTTCCAGAGCAAGAGGGCAGTAACAGGAAAGCTGAAGCCTCCTGCTCTTTTGTGCTTAAATCTGGGCACGATGAGCCAGTGGCTATTGGCACATAGGTTTTATGGACGTAGTTTCTGCAGGACTTTGTGAGGGGTATGGAGGAGCTGTGTTGGATAGGCAGCAGTGTGTGATGGTGAGAACTTCAAATTGTATGCATGTTTGGACTGGAAGCCAGTGAGCCTCTCCACTGGATGTTTTGATGTGTTCACATTTGGAGAGACCAAATGGTTCTGAACGACTTGCAGCTCATTGAGATATCTATCTGTGGTGCCCGCCGTTGCAGTAGCCAAGTTTAGATTCAATAATGGTAAGTACAATAGTGAGAGATGGTTTTTGGTGGAGAGAAATGTTTTACTAGCATTTAAGAGTTTCATGTGTGGGCAGGGGATGAGGAGAATGCCATTTACATGTTGCACCATGTTAAGAGTGGGGTCGAGGTGGACACCCAGTATTCTTATCACTGATGAAACTGGAATAGTGATGCCATCTATTGTGAACGTTTGATAAGCTGAGGGCAAGTTTGGTGAGTACTGACAAAATGAATATTGTCTTTGTCATAATTTAGATAAAGAAGGTGGGAAGCTATCCAGGCTTAGATGGTTTCGTAAATGAAAGTGAGATTCATAATATACTACTGGTATGCACCACTGAGGGGGATAAGGATTTCCATATCGTCCATATAGTTTGTGTAAGTGATGCCTAGTGAATCCATGTGGTTGGAAAGGGGTCTTGTGGGGATGTTATAGAGTGTGGGGGAGATGCAAGAGCCTTGAGGGGCTCCATAGGATCCTGGTGTTGGTGGCCGGTGGAGTCACTGGAAAAGATTCAGGAGGTTCCATCTGCTAGAAAGGAGGTGATACATTTAGTGGCTTCAGGGGAGAAGTTGGCTGCAGCAGTAAGCTGATGCAGAGTATTGGATGGTCAACAAGGGCAAAGGCAGAAGAAAGGTCTATCGGTGGGAGGAGGGCTGATCTACCTGCATTTCTAATGTCGTCAAGTTGATTTTAAATCCAACAAGGTGGATGCTGTGCCATATCCTGGGGGAAGACTTATTGGGGAGGGCTGAGGAGGTGGTGTCATTCCAGATAGTTTGGGATTTGGAGATGTACTGCTTGTTTGAGGATTTTCAGGAGGAAAGAGACAGTTGAGATGGGATGGTAGTTGGTAGGAATAGAGGGATCAAGTGATGAATTTTTGAGAAGGGGCGAAATCCAGGCTTCCTTGAGTGTGGTTGTGACAGAGCCAAAAGCAAAGGATGTGTTGATGATGGCAGCGTTGAGTGGTGTAAGGAGCTCAGCGCAGTTAGCAATATGATCAAAGGCCTCAAACTGGTCCAAGAGAATTATTGTCCCCACTTTATCTTCCTCCAAAAATCTGCTAATGCCATCCAGCATGATTGTTTGGTACCCATCCGAAATGCATGGGTAGTAAGGGATCAATAGTGAGGTAGCACAGTGGGTTGAGAGCTCAATGCCGCAATCTTTAGTGAACAACAGATGGTAGGTTTTGAATCCTGGCAAGGCCAACTCAGCTTTTCATCCTTCCAAGGTCGATAAAATGTGTACCAACCTCGGCTGGGATGATAATTAATTGTAAATATGTTCAATGTACAGCGCTTTGTCGAAAGCACTACATAAACAAAAAATCAGTTTATCCACTATATTGTTGGAATTGTGCTAGAACTCTAATTTCTAGCAAGGCTTGTCCACGAATAGTAGAAATGATGTAGGTAAAATGTTTCTGGATTTATCTGATGCAAGGTTGATTTTTGGCATAGGTTTCAAAAATGCATACTTGATATCCAGCAGTACAGTGCTGAATGTCAGACAGCTGTTGATAAATGGTCATACTTTGTCAATAATGGCAGACCAATCATGTTCATGATTCTTACTGGGCAACATTCTCTTTTTGAGCTGGATGAGTTCCTTTAACAAATAAAGGTTTAGATTCATCCAGTGTAATAGGAGTAACACTGCTCAGGGCGGGTGAGTAAGGAATAGAGCAGCATTAAGTTGGGTTAGCATTCTCATGTGGGAAAAGCTTATCATCAGTTAGCTCAGAGGTCCTTTGAAGCAAATGAAATATGCTACTGTACACGAAAAGTGCACATGTGGAAGGGGAGGGGCATGTTACAGAGTAGGTGGTTGTACTATTGTTTACTTATTCAAGGACCTGAAAAAGATCTTATTTAGGATACAGGCAGAGACAATTTGATTTGTCAAGTATTGCTTTTGAGATTTTCTGACAATATTTGTATGTTGGAATAGTATGTTGCATTTTAGGGAGTTTTGAAAGGACCATTATTTGCATTTGATGGAGTTTAACTTTTCCACCACTACCTCATTAGCACACACAGGAAAATATATAATAGAATTAATATATTTCTTAGGGATTTTAATTGAAGCCAGCTGATCTATTATCACTTTCAAGTTTATGTTTGGGTTGAATAGTCTAAATTGTTGGTTAGTTCTTTGGTCCGAAGTAATTGTGTGATTGTTCAAGGATTGTGAAAATACTTTCAGAATTACTTTTGACAATTTAACAATGCCATTTTTTTGTTTTTCAGTTTTGTATTGTTCAGGTATCATTTCCAAGTCTCCCATCACATTTTGCAACAAAGGCAACATGTTTTCATTTCAATGCATAATGGTTGAGTGTTCTATAACCGGTTTACTGTTCTAATACTATTATACAAATATGGGTTTAACCAAGCATTTAATTGACTACAGATTCTGTCATCTTTGGCACAAAATGACTGACTGGAAAATGCTCAAACTGCCCTCCTCACTCGTTAGAGTTCCTTTAAAATGAGTCGGCAAAGGGAGAATTTAAATATGTTGGTCTCTTCAACCTTCTGCGAAGAGGCCCTGTACTAAATATGTGCATGGATCCTATTGTTCCATCAGGAAGGGAGTCTAGCTGATGCAATGACTCCACCAGGGAACTTTGAGTTTCAATGCCATTGCACAATGTTAAAATGTGGTCTTCACTGCTGGCAGCTCACAAGGAGTTATGAAATATGAGCATTCTTAAATGCATTTTTCAGGCTTACAAAAATAAATAGATTTTTTATTCCAGATCCTGGAATTTATGTTAGGTTTTGACATTGTATTGATTCCGGAGACTAGGTCTATCGTCTCTAGAACGTTATGGTTTCATTTTGTCATTTGCAACAACAAAAATAGCAGAAAAAGCAAGATATTGGCAACATATATTTCACTACCTATTGTATTGTGGGATATATTGACCCAGTCAACAGTATTTCCCCACATCACCAAGCTGCATGTGTGCAGAAACAGCAAAATGGCTGTGCTGGTTCCTGTGAGCGCTAGGGCCTCAAAACTGCATTTTTGCAGCAACAAAAAGATGGCTGCACCTTCTTGCCAAGCACACAGGGGCAGGATGGAACAAGGGCACACACTAAGGGAGCGTGCCAGTGTGTTCTTACCTGTACAAAAGAAATGGAGTGAAAAGGCAGCACTACTTTGGTGAAAGCCCAGTATCTCCATTATAAAGGAAACTTTTCACCTTTAAAATAATGCTGCTGATGCTATTTCCATCTGTTCTTCCTTAAATCCCTGTGATTAATAAGGCCCTGCCGTGGCCAGTATCTTATTGTGCCTCAGCAAAACCAGGCATGATTTCTGAATGACAGGCCCTGTCAAACCAACTTTGAGAGAAATCAACAAGGAACTTCACTTTTACTCACATGGGAAAACACGTTCATTTCTTTACAAATGTATCAAAGCTCAGTAGTTCAAAAGAGACTTTAGCTATCTCAGCCATGTCAGTTTCAATGCACCTGTGCTTCAAATAAACTACTGCCTAGAAGAAAATAACTATGGCTGCAAGGCAATATTGGGAAGTCAGATGGCAAAATCGAATTTGGAAGTAAATGCTTCCAGTTTTCAACACATGTGTAAAAATGGGCTTTGGCAAAACTAAAGGAGAAAAATTCCTGTTTGAAAAGTAAACTGTTAAAGTAAAGCCTGCCATTACCTAGTCAAAAACAGGTTATTCCGGTTGGCAGAGTTAAAGCTTCCGCCTAGGAGCCACACCATAAACATCCAGGACACGAAAGTGATTATTGCTAGGTTGGAAAACTGTGACTTACCAGGACAATGACACTTCACATACTAATCACACTTCAGTCTGGGCAGTAGCCTCTTTCAATAGAAGTTCTGGGACATCAAAGTGTGAAGTGAATAAGGGGCAATAAACCTTAAATCAAACTCAGAAACTACACCCCACATAGGGCTGAAGTGACAGTTGGTGGCAGCTGAAGAAATTAAAAAATGGTCCATTGACAGACAAAGGACTGCCATTTTATTGCTATGCTATTTTATTAATAAACTTTAAAGACTTGTTATCTCGGCAGCAAGAATTTGTGAAAATGTGAAAATGATATAGTGTAAATAAGTTTTTATGGGCTTTCATTGAAGACATGGTAGAATTCACTGACATTTTGGGGACAGAAATGGCAAAGTGTTGCTGATTACAAGAAAAGCATCCATGTTGTAAATGCAAATTTGTGTACATACATCCCTTCTGATAATCCACTGCCATGTATAAAGTTAGAGAATTTTGAGTAATAGAAATCAGTGTATTTCACCCATTTTTATTAAAAACCGTTTGGGCAATTTCAGGTGGGAATTCAAAAATTCCAAAGTTTTCAACGTTTCATTTTGCTGCAATCTGTTTTAAACGTTCCACTCAATTTTAAACTGTATGCTCTTGGTAATCAATTTGTTTTGATTGTTAGTGTCTTTGCATTTTTGCTTTAGTGAGGAATTATATTTGCTTCAAGGTTTTCAACACACATTAATTATTTATTTATCCATTTCCGAGTGTCATTTCATAACATTCCAAGGGGTTTAAAATTTGTTTATCTCTCTTATTTGGGTAGGGAATGTCAGATTTGGATTTCGTTTCCTGGTCTTATTCCTGATTACCTGCTGCTTCTGTTTATCCACTCAGAGTTAATTATTTGTGGGTTGAGGGAACATTGCAGGGGGAAAGTCTAACTTGGGTGCTATCTTTCCGAAATCAAAAAGTTCTCCTATTCCGCTGTGCTGCGTATATATTCCACTAGGAGGTTAAACCCAGTGCATTTCTCACATTCTCATTTGTACACGTGGCAGGACGGTGGGCTATTACACCAAGCTCTGAGTGAATTATATATGACCCCAAAAATAAAAGAGGACCAAATCAAAATTGCCAGAATCACGACCTACATGTATCTCCACATGGGAGTGATGTGGGAAAGGCATGAGGAAAACATGACTCTTGTGCAGAATCAAGTTGAACTACTAAATAAAATCCAGACTGACCTAGATTTGGCAGAACAAAAAATACAGAAGAGCCAACAGTTGGAGATAGAATCTGGAAATTATGTCATCTAATTAAAAGAAGATTTGGCTCTCCAACAGCAAAATAATGCGGATCAAGAGACCCAATTAGAGGCATTGAAAGGGGAGTGTAGGGAAAAGGTTGACTCTCTGTCAACAGAAGTTAAATCAACAAATAAATTATAATAGATTCTGCGCAGAGCATATAGTTACCCTACAGAATCAGACAGAGAAATTGAAAGAGGAAAATAATAAAAAATTATGAGAGACCTCCACTCTCAAGCAGAATTTGATCAAGAGCATCAGAAATCCACTACCATCAAGAAACAAAGGGATGAACTGGCTGAACAGAGGGACACCCTAAATCAGGAGAATGATGCCGTAGGCTAGGAAAAAAGCTAGTTAAAAACAGAGTTACAGGGAAGTGAGTTAGACCTCCAAAAACTAAATGAACTCAAAACAGAGTATGGGAATCTACTGGAGGACGCCAGATGGGTAGATGGTGTTCTGGAAGAAAACACCCAAACCAAAGATGCACAAACTCAGGAGGTGAGTCTCCTGCAACAGAAATTGTCTCATTATTCTCAAACCATGCAGGAAGTCCAGAAAGACAATGAGGCCCTCTGTGAAAAGAAGGATGGGCTCCACAAACAAGTGGCAGTACAAGAGCGGGTCATAGAGGCCAGTAAAGCCTTGATAGCTGAGCAAAAGGCTAAGACCTTTGCTTATTATCAAGAAGTGGGGGCTCAGAAGGAGAAACTAGCAAGGTTGGAGAAAGAGGGTGCTAGATTTAATCCTAACTGGATAGACCTTGAACAGGTAGAGAGGGACAGGGCAACCCCTGATCATAGCATAAGGACCTCTGTACTAAGGCACTCAAACCCATTTAACATGTTGTACACTGCTGACTTCATGGCTGCAGGTTCACATGAGGCAGAAACCATGAGGCCATCAGAATTTAATCGACCAAGCATGAATGAACTGACAGGTCAGCGCCCCCCAGAAATGGATGGATGGGCGTCCCTGTATAGATACCCAAACCTGAAGGCTGATATCTCTAACAAGGAAGTCTCCTATGAGGGGAGAGTCAGGGAATTATATTCACATAAATACTACTTTCCAAGGGACCAGTTGGTTCAATTAATTAATTAAAATCAATTGAAAAACCAAATAAAATGAGGCCCAAAAAGAGCATCGTGAAGAACTCAATTAGGACAGTGGGGGTGTGTACTCTGCCAACCCTGGGAGCAGGGAAGAGTCAGAAGACTACTCCCCTGAGCACCACAGGAATAGAGAAACTAGGCCCCACCATTCTGCGAGACCCTATCAAACTCAGAGAATCAGGGAAACCAGAGTCTGAGGGCGAGTGGACTCGTATGACTAGGCCAAAGATGACAAAAGACCCCATTTGATAGATTAAGGCCATTAGGAGTCTCATAACCCCATACCATAAAAACGCAAAATATTATGTTTGGGAACACTTGGAGCTCTATGAGCAGATGATGGACACTTTTTATTGAAAGACAACCAGAACTGCATAGAGTATGCAAAATGGACCTTCTCCACTGAGTACTCCAGCTTCTTTGCTGGACTGGACGACCAGAATCATTCAAGATGGTCCACGTACATGGCGGCCATCTTGAAACATTTTTCGGCCCACAGAAACCCACAGAAGGCTTGCAAAGCGGCCTACAATCTGCAGTGCGGGGAAGATCAGGCCCCACGAGAATTTGTGCAGAAGCCAAAACACACCTTCACACAAACTGCTAGGAGGGTGAGCATGGATAGCAGGGAGTTCATATCTACCTTCTTTCATGCATTCCCAAATTATATCATGACCAAGCTGGTGAGGGATTTCCATGACCAAGGATCTCTGGACTGGTTCATAGAGCAGGTGACCCGCATTTATGAGGTCCAAATACCTGCAGAAAATTAAAATCTGAACAAAAACCCCAAACCAGCCAACACCCCTGCTGCTTATAAGGTGGCAGAGGTGAAGGTTGCCCGCATTTTAGACTTAGGGATGGGGCAGCCTAAAAATACACCTGCACAAAATCAGCAAAATCAGAGACCCAGGAGTCCTTCAAGCCAATCACAAACAGGTGGAAGTAAGCTAAGTAATCCCACCAATGGGACCGCTAACTCCCCTGATTATATCAGTCCCAGATAGAAGGGCAACCAACCAATCTGGGGATATGTATGGACTCCGATTTCAGGAACCCAGACAACCCAATCTTGGAGAGGGGAGGCCAAGGGTGGATGGTTACCAAAATTCACCAGACCCAGGGTATTACGGGGAAGGGTTAGGTAACCTTGCCCTGATCCACCTAGAGTTCACCAGAGACCCACGTACAAGCCAGAACGGGTGTCCCAACTGGAGTGGCATGTCCAAAACCTTACCCAGGATCTGGGACGCATGTTGAGGGCTCAACAGAACCCTCAGATAAACATGGCGGCTCAGAACACCACAAACCAAGGGTCTGGTACCCCTAAACAATGACGGGACAAGAACCCTGATAACTCACCAGTTCCAGAGGAGGAGGCATGGGGGAGGAAGGTGTAAAGCCCTCGAGGAAGCTTCCATCCTTACTTGTGAAAAGCCCCTGGACAACCAGGAACCAAAACCAAAATCTCCTGCCCCCAAAAATCTGCAACCCTAGGAACAGAGGGTGGGTTGGAGAAATAAAGAACTAAAAAAGGCACATTTTGTGAAGGAGGTTGGTGTCCTCCAATTTAAATGGAAGAATCCTTAGACAATTCTGGTAAAAAGATCTTCTCCTTCAGGGACGGGGAATCCTCCCAAAGAAAAATGGGCCCCAAGAGATCTAAATGAAGACTCAGTGGATGCGCGGACTGAGTCAGAATTGCCCATCCTTGAACCCCAGAATAAGCATCCAGGAAACCTAATAGTAACAGAGGGATCCCAAACCTCACAAACCAATTTTGTTGACTGCCTCCAAAAAGGGGGGCAGCCCTGAATCAGAAAAAGGGGAGCCCGAAACTCCTCAAATATCTGAATGCAAAAATGTTCTTTCAGATCCCCAAATTCCCACAGAATTATTCCCAAACTATTCCTGTGTCGGAGTCAAAAATAAGGAAATTGACCACCCAGCTTGCCCAAAATGCACATTATCGTTGCCCCCTTGAGGAGAAGGAGGGTAGATTTTATGCCCTGGTCCAAGTGCAAGGGCAGTGTAGATTTTTGGCGCTGGTGGACACTGGATCCCAAGCCACTCTTCTGTCTAAAAGGGCCTTTGATCAGCTAAATTCAGGGAGGGGGAGAGATACCAGATCCCTCTCACTCCTCTTCCTGGACAACTCCAGAACTTTGATGGGAATTAAATTCCTGTCGAGGGGACTCCGGATTTGGAAATAAAATTGGGCGACAAAAAGTGAAAAACCTGGTCATAGTCGTGATTCCAGGGGGCACACCCTGTCTACTAGGGAATGACATCCTGCGCAAGTTGTCCCCCCTAATAGACTGTGTGAACAAGGTCCTCTGGACTCAGACTAGCAGGCCAATAAAATTGAAACAGAGTGTCAACCATGTTAGTTTAAATGGCACATGCAACATGGTTGACCAAAAACCTGATAATTTTGAGTTTCATTTCCAAAACAATCAAATACCTGACGTGACAGTAATTGCTGTACGACAACAAACTGGTGATGGGAACTCCTCTCCATTCCTGAAAATAAACCTCCCTTTGAAATTTTATACCAATTCACATAGCCAAAAGTGATGAGAAACCAGCTCAGAGTTTAGCTGACTTTCAGAAAATTAGAGAACAGTTGTTCATCCCTATTCAGTTAAATGAGGGGAATGAATCTGTTCTCGCCCGAGTGTGTGTGAACAGCGGTAAGAGCTTCATCAGCGAAGCCATTTTCCGAAACCTAGCAGGTCTATGCTCAAAATCTCTATAGGGAACAAAACCATAGTACATAATTGTTGGGTCGTGCAAGATGTCCGTGCTGCATTCTATTTAGGCAGTGACATTCTCAATCATTTTGCCATTAATTTGGATCTGATCAATTACAAAGCCTGGTCCCGGCTAGGCGGTAATGCCATGGACTTTGATGATTCAGAAAAAGCATGTCAGTCAGTCCAACTGCTGCTGTATGCAGTTGAAGTTCAAATTGGAGAGGAGGTCACCATTCCAGGACGGACCCGACTATTCTCACTTGAATTAAAAATTAAAAGAGGACAGAAACTGCAAAATCCTGATGCATATGTACACCTCAATGCCCATCTCCAACAGCAGGGGTTAGGGTTAAACCCAACACCATTAGTCAATGTAGAACACAGCACCATTCCAAAATTGATGGATAACAGCGACCCTAAGAGTATCATTCTGGACGCAGGCACCATTATTGGAATGGCAGTTGATGACTGACATTTTTTCATGGATTTAGGTAATGAACTGATAGGACCAATTCCCAATGATTGTTTTGACAGTGATAGTGACAATGACTTACCACCAGACAGGATCTGGTGTAATCTTCCTGCCCTTACGGTGAGAAAGAGGTGACCTGCGACATGAAACCGGATGAGGTGATCTTCCAGGTCCACAAGGACTGTCTCTACTACCTGAAACACTCTGTCCAGGTCAATACTCTAACCAGGGACCTCTCCACCCAGCTGGATGAGGTCGCTGAGATAGCAAAACCGGAAGTCTTTCCAGTCTTCAGGCAAATGGTTGAAGAGCGAGTTAACCTAGCTGATGCCTGTGAGACTCCAGAGAAAAAGCAGAAGTTGAAACAGGTGTTCTTAGATTTTCAAGATCTCTTTTCGGTGGACTTGTATGACTTTGGTTGCACTAAAATCCATACAACAACAATTCCCACGGACCCTGGAATGACTCCAGTGTTTGTGAAGCAATACTGCTTGCCTCTCGCATCCATGGAGTCCCTGACAGAAGTTATCAAAAACCTTGAGTCCCATGGTATAATTCATCCAGTCCACAGCACCTTTAATAATCTGGTGCAGGGGATTTTAAAACCGAACGGCCAGTGGAGACTCTGTGCCGACCTTATGGTGCTAATAAACGCGTCCACATGTCCTGATGGCCTCTCCCCTACATTGACTAGGGGCTGGCCCAGATCCAGGGGTCAAAGGTAAACACTGCCATTGACCTGACCAATGGGTACTGGACCGTGCCTGTCAGTAGGGCGGACTAATATAAGCTGGCCTTTACCTTTGGGGGCAGCAGTACACCTGGACCCGGACTTCCTTCAGATACATCAACTCCGGCAATGAATTCAACATCTTCCTACATAAGGCCATGCCAAACTTGGGTGAAAGGGGTAACCTGGCCTATGTGGATGATGTCCTGATAAAAAGCTCAACTGTGGAGGAACACATAATGGAAATCCGTTAATTTCTGACACAGTTGAGGACTGCCGGAGCAAAACTATCCTTCCAAATGGCGCAGTGGTGCAGAACCTGTGTCAACTTCTTGGGGCATGAGATAACTCCTAAGGCCTCTATCCCCAGGAAAAGAAAGTGGAAGCATTCCTAAAACTAAAAGATCCCAAAGCTCTGCGTGAGATAAGCCTCCTTGGACTGACTAATTATAGTAGGAAGTTCATTGAGGATTACGCAGAGGTCACAAGACCTCTGATCCACCTGTTGAAGGGGGTGTCAAGTGGGAGTGGGGTCCAGAACAAGCCAGGCAATAAAGCAACTCAAAAGAAGCCTCTCACAAGCACCTTGTCGAGCTTACCCTGTCAAAAACAAGGAGTTCTTCTTGGAGACAGGGTTTTCGAATACATGCTTGACAGCAGTATTATATCGAAAGCATGACAAGGTCAATAAAATCATCTCCTATGCAAGCAAGACTTAATCCTCTGTGGAGGAAAAATTCAACGATTGTGAGAAGGCACTCCGTGCAACAGTGTGGGCATTGAAGAATCACCGCCCGTTTATCCAGGGGGAACACATCATAGTGGAGACTCCACACCAGCCTTTGCAATACCTCCAAAGTGACAGAATTCGGGCAGCAAACATGCACGCGTACCTGAATTCCCCGCACAAAGTCTATGAAGAAGACAAATGTGAGGGAATGCCCACAGTTTATGTGGACGAGTGCTCCTACCATATTGACAACAACAGGGAAAAGGAACTGGTGGCCAGCGTTTGGAATGCCTGGGTGAATGCTGCCCGCAACCATCTGCTGGGTACAAAATTGGTCCCCGCAATAGTCAGGTGGCAGAGTTGATGGCAGTTCATCAAGCCATCCTCACTGCCGTCTAACACCAACTACATGAACTGGTCACAATCACTGATTCAGATTATGTCTGGAAGGGGTTCGTGGAGCACCTGGTTAATTGGAAAACCAGAGGCATGCTATGTGCTAACAACAAACCGCTTAAACAAGACAAGCTTATCCAAAATATTGATGATCTGGTCACCTCTAGTGGGATGACCATCTATTGGAAGAAGATCAAGGGTTGTTCCAGAATAGAGGGGCCAGACAAAACTGGAAACGGCTTAGCGGATCAGTTGGCCAAAACCGGAGCCATCCATGGGTATCTCCTTGAGACCGAGTCCCTGTTGGGGGAAATCCAGGTCACTGCTATCACTAGGTCCCAAACAAATGCTCACACTGAACTCTCAACTGCCCAAGGGAGTAAGGAGACCCCAGATGCTGATTTAATCATGGCACAAAATGAGGATCTGATGATTGGTACATTTTATTAACA
This sequence comes from Ambystoma mexicanum, assembly GCF_040938575.1. Classification (NCBI taxonomy): domain Eukaryota; kingdom Metazoa; phylum Chordata; class Amphibia; order Caudata; family Ambystomatidae; genus Ambystoma; species Ambystoma mexicanum. Next base: position 941,610,443 of record NC_090936.1, on the reverse strand, counting down.
CAATGAGGACCCTGAGAACTTTCCCGTGACGGATACCGATTACATTGGGAAAGAGGATCTCAGAGTGTTGATGAAATGTCCAAAAATGTTCCTAATCCATGACCATTTGTTGATAAGGAGATCCATATCTGGCTGTGACAAGTGGGTGGTTCCTAACTCATTCCGAAGCATGATGCTAAGTCATGCCCATAATGTGGCCACAGTCGGTCATCGGATGTTTCAAACTACTTTAGAAATCTTGAGAGAGGTTGCATACTGACTGCATGGGGCAGGACCTCGACCAATACTTGAAGGGGTGTCTTGTGTGTGCACAATTTCAGCCAACATCACTCACACACTGAGCTCCCCTCCAGAAGAGGGGTATGACACTGATGTGGTGAGATTTACAAGTAGATTTCATCGGGTCCGTGATTCGTTCCTCTAGGGGGAACAAGTACATGCTTGTTTACCAAATGGGTGGAAAGTCTCCCGGCTCCAAATTTCAAGGCAAAACAGCAGCTTCCCTGATAATCAATCACATCTTCTTGCTTTTTGGCTCACCCCAAAGGATTGAGTCAGACGGAGGTAGTCACTTCACCAGCGAAGTGATGACAAAGATGTGGGAGATACTTGGGTAAAAAGGAAACTTCATATTGCATAACGCCGGTCCTCTAGTGGTGGAGTTGAGAGTTACAATAAAACCATTGTGAGCATTCTAAAAAAGATTGTGGCAGATTCTGGGCCAAGTTGGGACATCCGAGTGTTGCTTGTCCTGATGGCCATCAGATCTACACCTTCTTCTGCAACAAAGATGTCTCCATTTGAGTTGATGACTGGATGAAGGATGGTGCTACCTCAGCATCTGCTCTATAGAACAGAAGAGCAGACACTGATCAACACCTGCACAACTCATGAGTATGTTGAGAATCTAAGAAAACACCTTCAACATACTTTTCCGTATGCTCAGCGGAATCTAGAAATATCTGCAGAGGGCATGAAGACTCAGTATGATCTACAAATGACCAAAAAGGAATACCAAGTAGGTGACAGGGTCTACTTGTACAAATTCCAAAGGAACCAGACCAAAGAGAGTACATTTTTACCCAGCTGCCAAGGACCTTTTGAAATTGTAGATAACATTTCACCTGTCGCCTACAGAATATGCATCATCAAAGGCGAATTGACAGAAGAGAAATGGGGACATATTAATCAGCTAAAGAGTTGTCACCGTAGGCACACCTTGCAACAAATTGAGGAGCCCAGAGAGAATCAAATAGAGGAGACATTTGAAACATGAGAATAAGCAAAAGAAAAACTAGAAGGGAACAGATAGAGTTTTTGGTATAATTAGGTAACAGGGAGTATTTTTCTTCATTATCAATTGTCGTCATTGAATGCCTCTGTATCCCACTGCTGTCCACCCGATTGGAGGGCAGTTAGTGGGAAATGGTTTGAGTTCTCTTTCATAGATTTGTACTAGTTGCACCTTCATATCAAGGAGGACCTCCCCGGGAACTGGGAAAGGAGAAACCAAAGGAAATCCGGGGTTGTCACTCAACACCATGAAGGAAGATCCAAGAGAAATCTTGGGGTGACGTTCCACATCCAACCAGATACAGCGAGAGGAGCGTGATCCACCACTCTCTGATGGAAGAAAGACTCATACCTGACTGATCCTGCTTGGCCCCTTGAGAATTCCCACTTGCCCGATTCTCCCTCGACTTGGAATCGCAGAAGAAGTCCGGGGGATATGTGGGATAGATTGACCCACTCAACAGTATTTCCCCACATCACCAAGCTGCATGTGCGCAGAAACAGCAAAATGGCTGAACTAGCTCCTGTGAGTGCTATGGCCTCAAAACTGCATTTTTGCAGCAACAAAAAGATGGCTGCAGCTTTTTGCCAAGGACAGAGGGGCAGGTTGGAACAAGGGGACACACTAAGGGAGCGTGCCAGTGTGTTCTTACCTGTACAAAAGAAATGGAGTGAAAAGGCAGCACTGTTTTGCTGAAAGCCCAAGATCTCGATTATAAAGGAAACTTTTCACCTTTAAAATATTGCTGCTGACGCTATTTCCATCTGTTGTACCTTAAATCACTGTGAATAATAAGGCCCTGCCATGACCAGTATCTCATTGTGCCTCAGCAAAACCAGGCATGATTTCTGAATCATAGACTTTGTCAAACCAACTCTGAGAGAAATCAACAAGGAACTTCACTTTTTCTCGCACAGGAATGCGCGTTTGTTTTTTTACAGATGTATCAAAGCTCAGTAGTTCAAAAGAGACACCAGCTATCTCAGCCATGTCAGTTTCAATGCACCTGTGCTTCAAATAATCTACTGCCAAGAAGAAAATAACCAGGGACGTCATTTGGGGGTCGCCAGACGTCGCAAGTGCAACCTCTGTGGTCACAACTTGCGACTTCTGCTGACCTCTTGCGACCTCTGGGTTTCGCTGGTATTTTCTTTTTTAAGCGCGCTGGTATTTTCTTTTTTAAGCGCATCGGTTTAGCTGTTTTTTTTTTAAGAACTGTTTGTTGTTTTCAACATGGGACACACCCCTGTTGAAAACATCAAAACTGCTAGTTTAAAAAAGCACAACGTGCAAACTCGGCGGTGGGTGCCACTGTGTCTGCAGACTAGGTCTGCACTGGCGTTCTCGAGCTCCTGGTTGTCAGTCTGACACACGGGCCGGCTGTGGGGGATGTGCCGATGAATACTAGAAGCAGCAGTCCTGAAGCAAATCATAAGCTCCAATGCCTGCATGGGCGGCGGGCGAGCAAACACAGGCACCAACGTGTCTCCTTGAGTCAAGCCTTGCAAGCGTTGCTTAGCAACCATTAGCTTAACAGAGCTACGATTGTGCCTATTTATTAGAGCCCAGGGCCTGACGCTGAGACGGGAAAAAAAAATGATTGAACGCTGCGCACCCATGGTGGGGGAGAATTAATCCTAATTTGATGCCCAGGGTGCCCCCAGCATCCAATTCGAGCTAGCATGGACTTGGTGTGTCTCTGTGCAGAGGCTGGGCATGGGCACAACCAGATGAGACAGACACCGTCACCCTCTTGCCTCTTCCACCTGCTCAGAGGCCCCGACCAAAGGGCTGAATGATGTCTGCAGCTGTGCGGTGGGCTACAACAAGCATGTGGGTGAGTCTCAGCTGATTGTGGGCATGCTACTTTTGTATACATCTGCACTTGTGTGTCCATTTTATTTGAAAAATGACACACACTGTACAAACACTCCTGATGCAATTAAACTGTCTTCTTTTGGCTGGAACCATTTCATATGTGCAAATTAGGGTAGGCGCTGCTGCCGTGTTGGCCTGAGTCAAGGTAAAGCATGTGCATTTTGTATTGTGTATGTATTGTGTATGCATCTGATCAGGTCTGCAGCACCCTGGAGCACCCTGGACTTCCTAACAAGACACCAAGACACAAGCATATTTGTACAATATCTCTACATTTCCAAAGTTCTGAAATGTGTTAAGTGCTCTGATGTGACTGACAATTGCACGCAGCCCTTTACAAAAACCGCAGCCAAATAATAATAATGAATAAAGAATACACCTCATTCAAGTCAAAGATGGGTTTCTGTGTATCGTCGGGTGCTACACCTGACATTCTTCCACCCTTCCAGTTCACAGAAGGGCTCACTACCACCAGCTTTCCTGTCTTTTCCGTGGAACTTGTGCAAGTACCATTCACACTAACTCAAGTAGCTTCCAGCACAAATGGGAAGTGATGTGACAACTGTGTCAAAATATATATATAGCACTATTATAGGGAATAAGTAGCAAAGTATATTTCAAGATCACTTGATGAGTCAACTGAATTAATACATTTTTGTTGTTACAAATCCCAACAGGGGATGCCTGTAGATCTGCTCAGTGTCTAAGGATTGCATTTGTTAATGCACCTTCTTTTATTGCATGCAACAGCAACATGTATTTTCTTTACATTCCATGGCATCATTTGGCCTTAGAGGTTACATTCACAGCAATTCGTTCATATGGGCATATACACACTGTTATTAATGCTACATATGGGAATACATTCTTGTATGACATTTATATCATAATACTGTAGTATCGGAACTATATTGTTCTTAGTGTACTGAGGAACAATGCTGTGATGCCACTTCATGTTTTGTCAAGGGGTGAAAGGTCGTGTGACATCACTTCAAGGGGTGTCACTTGGGGGCGGGGTCATATGGCCACTTCCTGTGATGTCATCAGAGGTCAAGGGTCATGTGATATCATTTCCGTGACCCCTGGCATTTGGTGAAATGACGTCCCTGAATATAACTATGGCTGCGATGCAATATTGGGAAGTCAGATGGCAAAAATGAATTCGAAAGGAAATGCTAGCAGTTTTCAACACGTTTAAAAATGGGCTTTTGCAAAACTAAATGAGAAAAATGCTCGTTTGAAAAGTAAACTGTTGGAGGAAATCCTGCCATTACCCAGCAATGTGAAGCGGTTTGTGGATGGTGAAAATACATACATGGGCCATTTTATTCCACAGGTTTGTTTTAATTCAGGACCAAATATCAGAAAATAAAGGTTTTAAACCGCCTTGGTAGGATTTGAGAGCTGTCAAAAACAGGTTATTGTTGTTGGCAGAGTTAAAGCTTCCCCCTAGCAAAGGAGCCACACCATAAACCTCAAGGGCACGAAAGTGATAATTGCTAGGTTGGAAAACTGTGACTAATAGGACAAAGAAACTTCACATACTAATCAGACTTCAGTATGGGCAGGGGCCTCTTTCAATATAAATTATGGGACATCAAAGTGTGAAGTGGATAAGGGTCAATAAACCTTAAATGAAACTGGGATTCCCGACCCCACACAGGGCTGAAGTGACAACAGTTGGTAGCAGCTGAAGAAATAAAAAAATGGTCCAGTGACAGACAAAGGACTGCCATTTGCTTCCAAAGAATATTTTATAAATAAACTTTAAAGACTTTTTATTTCTGCAGCACGAATTTGTGAAAATGTGAAAATGTTCTAGTGTAAATAAGATTTTATGGGCTTTCATTGAAGACATGGTAGAATTCACTGACACTTCGGGGAAAGATTTGGCAAAGTAATGCGGATAACAAGAAAAGCATCCATGTTGAAAATACTTATTTTTGTACATACATCCCTTATGATAATCCACACCCACATATAAAGTTATAGAACTTTGAGTAATAGAAATCCCATTGAAAAGCATGAAAAACTGGTAAAAGGACAAAACAATGTCTCCCAGGATTGGATGGATGTGGTCTACATAAAATATCTAACCTGATTATGTCAATTATTAAGGTGCCACAACTGTACAAATGTGTAATTTCTGGTATGACAGATTTATGGCAAAAAGGTCTGTGGGAAGTCTTTTTACATCATAAAATGCAACCTCCTGAACTGAGTCACATCCCAGGGGAGGCAACCAGCATTGATTGTCCAATCCAGTTGTTTAGAGGGGGGCTTAGCTAAGCAAGAGAAAAATCAGAGAGATTGGAAATCTATATTTCAAGGGACGTGCCGAGTTGAGAGGGCCGTTGCTGCCTTGAGAACACTTTGTGTGCATTTGTTTCTGTCTGCTGCCATTTAACGCACCCTCCCAGGGTGGAGCACAGAGATGCGGAGTGCCAAGTGAAGACTGCCGTTGATGGCGGGGAGGCGGTGTGCAGGAAGTATTCACCAGTTATTGTGCCCTCTGCATCCATCGCTGCAGTGCCATGTATCACTACGAACTGCACAGAGTTCCCATATCTGCGGTTTTGTCTAGGATTTTCTTCAGATCCTGGTGAACGGCTGGTACTGGGGACATCGGAGATCATGAGGTTAGCCTGACACTTGGGCTTCACAAGGTTAACAGATGAACACACAGGTCGGCTAGCTCTCTATATCCCTGCAATCTCATAAGCAGACTAAGCTGACGATATGCAAAGGTGACATCTGCCCAGCTAACTTAATCAAAGACTGTGCCACAGTTCTTGCCCCCTTTGTCATCACATTCATCAATGCCTTCATCAATGCCTCCTTCGCCAACAGCACCATCCCACCCACCCTTAAGGAAACCTGGGTTCGGCCCTTACTAAAAAAAAACGACCCTTGACCCTGACTCCCCAAACGACTATCGGCCTATTACCACCGTGCCATTGCTATTGAAAATTCTAGACAAGGCTGCATACTTACAGATTCAGTCCTACCTAGAAACACACAACATCCTCAGAAAAAGGCAATCTGGGTTTCGCCCCCGCCATGGCACAGAGTCAGCTCTACTTGACCTCAAGAACCAACTACTTGAGGCTATGGACAAAGGCAAAACATCACTCCTCCTACTCCTAGACCACTCAGCGGCCTTTGATCTGGTTGTTCACAAGATCCTCTGTAGAAATCTGACTGATACAGCCTACTTCTCCCAAGAAGCCACCGCCTGGATCACTTCCTTCATGGATAGTCGAGCTATGAGAGTCTTCTCTAACCAAGCATCTGCCATCTCTTCACCCATCGATTGTGGAGTCCCACAAGGCTCATGAACCTCCCCTACACTCTACAATCTTTTCACCCTCCCCCTCTTTAGTGACCTAGAAGAATTCGGCATAGCCTTCACAAACTATGCCGATGACACACAAATTCTAGTCCCACTTACAGGCAACTACGAGCAAGACCTCAACACCTTACAGACATATATGCCCACATCCAGACCTGGATGGTGGCCAACGGCCTATGCCTAAATGGGGAAAAAACCGAAATACTGTTGGTAGGCCCCAAAGAAGACCTAAAAAGACTAAACGACTCATATAACTCCTTCATCATCGAAGACACCGTTATCACTACTTCAGCGGTAGTAAAAACCCGAGGCGTCTACCTGGATACCACACTACCCATGAATAGGCAAGTCAGCGCTATTTCATCCTCAGCAGCGCTCACCTCAAAAATCATAAATGCACAAACCACAAATGGAGCAAAACTGGATTACTGCAACATCGTACTCCTTGGCACCTCCGCGAACAACATCAATAGACTGCAAATCACACAAAACAATGCCTTTAGAGCAGCCCTCAGCATCCCTAAGAGAGAACATATCTCCAAGGCAAGAAAAGATGCCCACTGGCTCCCGGTCAAAGAGCGCATAACTTTCAAAGCCCTCACAATCACACACAGATGCCTTGCCCAGACAGCACCAGCAGCGCAATCCCACAGACCTAAACACAACAAATACTCACACAAACTTTCAATCCCAACATTTAACAGAGCCAAAGTGCAACCAGCTTTGAAGTCCTAGCCACTAAAACCTGGAACTCATGTCTGCCCATTCCAAGAAACGAAATATCCCTCCTCACATTCAGAAAAGCGCTAAAAACAAAACTGTTCAACTAAACTGTGTACCATTCTGTACTGCCTCCTACGCTGTTCCACTGTAAGCACGGAACACCCTTGTTATTGTAATAATACACGTGTTTTTGCCTGTAACCAATGTTAATATCATGCACCAAGTTGAATATTCTGTAACAGCACCACAATGCCTCCGGGCCGCTGGGTGCTTAATAAATCCAAATAAATAAATAAATAAATAAATAAATAAATAAATAAATAAATAAGCAGACTCATCAGTCACCTCATCAGTTGTTACTTATGAGCGTTGGATCTTGTGTTTTTGTGTTCTTGTTATTGCAAATTTCGATTGGCAGGCTGTGCATTCTGGGCGTCTCGTTGGTGGGTCATTCCTCTACTTACAGCAACTGGGCTTAAATTGCTAGTGGAGACTGCGGGGTCTACTACCCTTTGAGCCACTCTCCTAAACTGTCTGGGTTGCTATGAGATGAAATGGTAAAAGCAAAAGTAAATGGTACAATTTAAGAAATGCTGATTCTATTCCGTTGGACGAGGAGATGGAAAGAACTCTGTTGCAATAACTTGATACACTCACCCTCTTGGAACAATGGAAAACAGCGTCTCTGTTTCTGCATGTGCAATTGAAAAAGTATTGCCAGGTGACTCAGTCTGGCTGTTTCATCTCATATTGCTTAATGGTGAGAGCAGATGTTGAAGCAAAGCAAATGGAGATTGTGATGTATCTGCCTGTTCTTACTCAAGTGGAGCAACAAATAAGCACAGTCCTATTAAATGCTTGCTCTAGCCTGGAGAATGAAATACAGGCACTTGGGAATTCACAAGTAATGCTCATTATGTGCCCAGGATTATTTATTTCACAAGATGAATTGGTGGATATGATTCCGCATACGCTTAATCCTGACGTGATGTCAATAAATGAAATTCCAAAAAATATGGATAGATCTTTTCTTCCCTTTCTGATTTTTGACTCGTCCTGTCATGATACTTCTTATTCAGGAAGGATCAACATTGTTGCCCTAAACATTGTGCTACAATTTTTATCTGTCTATATGACACTGTGGCAACTGAATTGAGAGGGAATTCAGCAATCCTGAATGAAAGTAGACATGCTCTGTTAGTCAGAGCTCCAATGGAATTGGTCAGGTGTTAAATTCTGCTGGTTCTGAAGTGTCTGAAGGGAGATCTAAGCTGATTCCAATTAACTCCCAGGAGGGTATTATAGATGGTGGAATAATTGATGATACTGTGGTGCCCTGTTCAACATCCGTAGTGGCTAACACTGCCAGGAAAGGGAAAGTTTTAGATCACAGTATGAAGAAAAAAAACAAAGAACATCAAAAGTGGTACTACAATCAGGAATAGAGGATCACAAACTTTTCTGAGTTAGTCAATTTCTGCAACTAATAAGAGAGAACATGAGCGGAAAAATGGTAGAGGGCAACATAAAAATGTAAGTAACGTTGATGGCACTACTAGAGAGAAAATGTGTTCCCCTTGTAAGGCTGATACTAATAAGGAATGATCTGCTTCCATTCAAAAGGAAATCTCCCTGCCCTCTATTGTATAAAAACACTCACTTAAGACAAAGGGAAAAAAATCAGAGCAATCAACAAAAGAAACACAAAAAATTCCATCAATAGTGATTGACTCGGGTATTGACCGGTCTAACTATATCCGAAGTCAATAGATCGAAAGGAACCAAAATCCTTAATACCTTAGTGGAGCGGGAATAATAGTACTAAAAAATGAATAGCTATTTGTGTTTCATGAAGACTGGAATGTTCCTTTGAGTAGATCCAGACTGTTGACCCTTTTATCAGCCATAACAAAACAAAGTGCTATTTCCTACTGTGATATAAAATGTGTACATATTTTTGATAGCAACCATGTGGTAAAATGTGCAGTTTGTTTCCAATATAAACTAATTGAGAGATTGGTGGGTGAGCGACAGGAAGACATTTTATTAAAGTGCTTTGAGAGGTACTAAGCAAATCAATCATATGGGAATTCCAAAAGTTGTGATTGAGCCAATATCAAAGTAAGGTGCTATTTTGAAGCTGACTCATCAATTTGGGGTTGGCTGGCATGGACACACCCCTCAACATCACGACCGAGGCCTGGTTTCTAAGGGGGGGAGCATTTGTAGAATTCTAAGTTGGAACTCCCATGGGTTTAACTCTTTTGCGACCACTAAAATGATTAGGGTTTTTGATGATTTTAGCTGTGTATATCTTCAAGAGGCTGGGTTAAGGGTTATGTCTGTATTAGATGGATGTATGGTCGATAGTAAACTTGATAAGAAGGTCCTGAGAGGGAGACCTATGGGCGGTAGTTTAACATCTGTTCAAATAAAAAATAACTTTGTTTACTAATGTAAAGTGCTTATCAGAGGCTGCTTTAGTTACTAAGCTAGTGGAAATGAAGTATGGTCAGCAAGTCGTGAAATTCCTCGTTAACATCTACTTTAATACTTCTAGTATGGAAGTAGACAGAGTACTACATATCATAGAAAAAGTTTTGATTGATTGGAAAGGGAGAATTTGGGTAGTCCCATTATCCTAGGTGGTGACTCTAACTGCAGCTGTTCACTTATAGATTCTGCCATGGATTAATTTGATGGGTTGAGAGGTGGAACTAGTTTAAAGCTCTTAAGTGGCAAGGGTCATTGTGGAAGGATATGGTCCCAATTTATATCCAGATGGGGATTTATGGAAACACACATGCTATTTGAAGGTAGAGTGAAGTATGAACCAACTTGGTTTAAAGTGGTAACATCTGCCACTGTTGACTATATTTTCTTAAAGAACATTTTCCCTGAAGAAGTCAATGATTTAAAGATATTAAGAACTGATGTAAGTGAGCATGCCATGTTGCAACTATCCATATCTATGAAGGGATTGTTAGATGTCAATAAGATGTTGGAAATGGGGCACTTACTGTATCTGGTTCTAGAAACAGGATGGCTCAATTTAGCCACAGTTATGAATCAGTAAACTGTGGCCTACAGATATGGGGGCGTCCGTTGATAGAAGAGGAACAAATCAGATACTGTCTACCAAGGGAGTTTCCAGCTCTAATAGCGAGACAGGGTAGACCCTGGGTGGTTAATATGGCTCCTCCTAGGAGAGCCTTTGTCCAATTGAAAATAAATCTTTCTGACAAAGAAATAAGAAGGAAAATGTGTGAGCTCAGAAGATGCATTAGGTTATTATATAAAAGCATTCATCTTTCTTGGAAAGGGAAAGAGAAGGAGAAAAAGGATCTAAACGAAAATATAGAAATTGGATCAAGTACTATAGAATCAAAAATATATAGGTAAAAATCAAGAACTTCTATCCAAGTTAATCAGGAGAAATATGCGTGTGATTTGCTGGACATTGAATAAGAAAAATTAGCTGTAGTCTAACACTCAATCTTGTTGTGTGCCTGAAGAGGTTTGGTTAAACCATCTGTAGCTGAATATATAGGGGTCCCTATTTGGCACTTTGAGTTAGAGCATTCTGACACTGTGGGTGTCATATGTAAATTAAATAACTCTAGAGCAAGTGGTTGAGATAGTGTGGGCAATGGAGTCTTTAGTCCGAGATTCTGTTTATGTCATTCTCGCAGATAGTGTTGGGTGCTTCTTGTCCTCTCTCCTCTACTAATAGACTGTAATTGCAATTTTAAAAAAAGGGGAGGTAAATGATCCATCATGCTACCACCCAATATCACTTACTGATTCTTCCTCAAACAGTTTTTCCACTCTTGAACTCAGGGAGCTCACAGCTTGAGGCAAGAAGACTCATTGTGTCAACCCATTACAAACAGCTTTTAGAAAAGGGGTGGGACCTGCTCTTAGTGCTCTTGCACTGTCAGCATTTATTTCTGATGTAGGTGGACATTTTGATCAATCATTTTTTGAGGATGCAATGGACCTATCGTCCGCTTTTGAAAATGTTAATATCCAACTGCTCTGGCAGAAATTAATGACTTGCGAAATTGATTTGGGACTACTGTGGATGATTCAATTATTATTTACAGGTAATACTACAAGTGCTATGCTAGACATGATGGGGGAGCTTTCTAGATGGATCTGATTAGAGAAGGGAGTGTGCCCAGGGTGTGTTCTTGCCCCCACCCTGTTCAATTTCTATTTAGCCAACCTGTGGGACACCCTCCAAAGTGCTCTGGTTTAAAACAGTACTGTATTGTATACACAGATGACCTCATTCTGTTGGATTATACCTCTGGAGGCCCGCAACGTGTACTCTTAGGTGATGAATCCTACTTTAATACAAATTAACTGACCATTAATTCATCAAAATCCTATGTTATGACTTGCAGCACTTGCAGATGTAACAAGAGCTACATATGGAAGCTGAATAAAACAAAGAAGTAATGTAGTATCACTGTAAACCTAGGTTATATAGTGTCAGTAATAAATCAGTGGGAAAGATTCAAATTATGGATGGAGGAAAATATGTGTTTGTGTCTTTCTTAAATGACATCTGTGAAAAGTAAATTGTGGGCATACTCATTGGTCCCAATGATTGAAATGTATAGGCTAAAGGTGTCTGCTATTGTAATTTATGGCTGAAAACTGATGAATTTCAAGAAAAGAAATGCTTTGGAGGTATTGGAAGGTGATGTATTAAAGCAGGCCTTGGGCATCACGATTTCATTTTTAATGTGTTTATTTTAAGAAGGCAGGTTATCACAATACATAACTTAAACATTTGCGACATGATGCCCAGTGCAAAACAATACGATATCTCTCCCATTCCCTCCCCCAGTCTCAAGTTTCTTCCCCCCGCTCCCGCTGGGGCTCCCCAGCTTGCATTGTTCTCCTGGCCAATTGGGGTTTAAATGTCAAAGCCGGGAAATTTTGGTCATAGTCGAGGACCGGACTCCAGATGTTATGAAATCGATGTAGAAGGCCTGCCCCGGCAGCCGTCACCCTCTCAGCTATCAAGATGTCCCAGACCTTCACCCACCAGAACGGCATGAGGGGTCCTTCTGCCGTCTTCCAGGTGCGGGCTAGCATGTTCCTGCCCTCCAATAGGCATTGGGATAATAGTTTGGCCTTGGGCCTGACCCTGGGTAGATTCCAGGAATTGGGGCTTCAAGGAGAATAGGTTCAGGCTCTAGGGGAAGTCGCACCTGAGTAATGTCCGCAATCGTCACCAGGCAATGTTTCCAGAAAGCTTGGGCCTTGGGGCAGGACCACCACATAAGGAAGAAGGAACCTACTTGGCCACATTGTCTCCAGCAGTGTGGGTTGAGAGTGGGATGCTTGTGATGGAGTCTTAAGGGCGGGAAATACCACCGGAGGAGGATATTCTAGGCGCATTCCCTATTTGTGATACATGATGAAGAGGTGTGGGCCCGAGACCAGATATCAACCCATAGTTGGTCCTCAATAGGGTGGCCCAGGTCCGCTTCCCATTGGGCCATGTATCGGGGCTTGGAAATTAGGAAGTCCGGTTGGAGGCGTTTGTACAGAGTAGAGATTCTCCCTCGGGGTGGCTGCTCGGTAAGGGTCAGTTCAATGGCCGTTGGGGGGCGGGTGGCTGCCTGGCGAGTCTGCGGATGAGTGCACCAGTGGCGTAGCTGGATGTACGAGAACCTATCCTGTTCCTGAATCTTGAAGAGTTATTTGCATCTCTCGAAGGTGCAGGGTTGAACCCTCTCAAAGAGTTGTACCAGGGTCTCCAGGCCTCCTGCGATCCAGGGCCCAAAGTTTCGAATTGACAGGCCAGGTGAGAAAGTCGGGTTCATGAACACTAGGGTGGGGGGCTAAGTCCCACTGGAATCTTCTTTAGTCGCAGCGCTTTGTCCCAGACCGAGATGTTATGTTTAGTGGACGCCAAGAGTGCCCGCCATCGCCGCCGCTCCGGAGGAGGGACGTGTGGGAGAAAGCGTAGAGGCAGGGGTAGCTGCGCCTTTTCGAGGTCCACCCATCTATGGCGGTTAGTAAGTATTTGCCATGATTGAATACAGGCCAGCTGGGCCGCCATCTAGTACTTTTGTAGATCTGGAACCCCAAGACCACTGAGCCTTGCGTTGCCCAACATTGTGGATTTAGGGATCCTGGCTTTTTTCCCCCTCCAAATAAACTGCAGCATTTTCTTCTGTAGGTTTTGGAGGGCTGGGGCCGTAATCGGGACCGGGAGAGAGGAGCAAGCGTAAAGGAACCTCGGTAGCAAGTTCATTTTACACGCCGTGATACGGCCCATCAGCGAGATCTCCTGTGCTGCCCACTGCTTGAAGTCTGCCTCCAAGGCTGTAAATAATGGAGGGAAATTAGCCAGGTAAACCTCGCTTGGGTTAGCTGGAATCTGGACCCCCAGGTAACTGATTTCGCTGATCGTCCATTGTACTGGGCACAGCGAGATTAGGGCTTCTCGGTCTGTCGAGGATAGGCCCACCACCAGGGCCGCTGACTTCCGAAAATTGATGGCAAAGCCTGTGACCCTTCCATTGCTTTCTATCTCTGCCAGGGCTTGGGGGAGGGATGTGCGGGGCTCCGTAATGCTCAGAAGGACATCATCCGCGTAGAGGGCCAGTTTATGATGCGCTGAGCCCGATTGGAAGCCTTTCATTGCAGGGTTCAGCCTGATCCGCTGGGCGAACAGCTCCATAATTAGTGCGAAAAGGAGCGGCGACAGCGGACATCCCTGTCTGGGTCCACAGGTTAAGATGATAGGGGAGGAGAGGGTGCCATTGACTCTGAGAAGGGTTTTGGTCGCTTTATAGTTAGCCAATGTCAAAGTGCAGAATTCCTTGCCGAAACCAAACGCTTCGAGGGTGAGCCTCATGAAGGTCCAGTCAACTTTATCAAATGCCTTAATTGGGTCCAGGGCCAGCAGCACCAACTCCCGGGAGTCTCGGGAGTCCAGCTCCACCAGATCTAAGGTCCTGCGGATGTTGTCGGCGGTGGAACGATGTTTGAAGAAGCCAGTTTGGTCGGCGCTGACTATCTCCGGCAAGGCCTGGGAGAGGCGTGTTGCTAGAATTTTAGAATATATGTTAGCGTCAATATTAAGTAGAGCGATAGGTCTATATGACGCGGGATTCCTCAGATCGCCTCCCAGTTTTGGCAGTAAAACGATGATTGACTCCTGCATGGATGGGGTTATCGTGCCTGAGGTTCTGAATGAGTTAAACAGCTGCACCAGAGGCGCTAACAATTGAGGTTTGAAAATCTTGTAGAACCTAGCCGTAAATCCATCCGGGCCGGGTGCCCGGGATTTAAGGGCTTTTATCGCCATGTCCACTTCCTCGTCGGTGATCGGCGCCTCCAAAGAGTCGTAGGCTGTCTTCTTTAGTCGGGGCAGCGCTGCTTCCAGGAGGTATTCCTTTTGTTCTCCCACGTCTCGCACAGGAGCGGTCATCACCTGGGTAATGTGGGCCGTTGCAAGCTGAAGTTTGTCCTGATTGGCATATTGAATTTTGCCATGTTGATCCCATAGACCCACAATCGTGTTGTTGCTTCTTGTCTTGGCTAGTTTGGCTACCAGTAGTCTATTTGCTATGTTGTTCCTGGCATAGTAAAACTGCTTAGCCTTCGCCATTTGGTGGGCAGTATGTTCAGCATTGTGGGCCTCAATCTTCTTCTGCGCTATCTGGATAGCCCGCTGTGTTTTAGGGGTCCAGCCCTTCTCCTTATGGAGCCTTTAAGCTTTATCCAGTTCTTCCTCGAGGCTCTGACGAGTTTGTCGTCGATGTCTGTGGTAGGCCACTCCTTGCCCAATCAGTTCCCCCCTCACCACTGCCTTCATTGCGTCCCAGTTGTTGGCAGGGGAGGTGTCTTCGCTGGGGTTCTCCTTGAAGAAATTGGTGATCGTGGTTGTGATTGTGTCTCTGAGAGGCATTTCGTTCAGAATCAGGTCATATAACATCCATCTACGCTGTTGGGGATTAAGTGGTTCCTGCACTCGGATCTCCAGGGCCACCGGGGCGTGATCAGACAGGATTCTGGAGCCTATTGTCACATCGTCGGTGAATGTAAAGATTTGCGGGGATACCAAGAGAAGGTCTATCCTGGAGAACGTTCTGTGGACATACAAGTAAAAAGAGAAGTCTGTTTCAGACGGATGGAGTACCCTCCACGAGTCCACCACCCCTAAAGTTCTGAACAATTGCAGGAGGGCCAAAGCTGTAGCAAAGTCCCCGGAAGAGGGCGGATGCGACTTGTCCTTGATGGGGTCCGGGACCCCATTGAAATCACCCCCAATCACAATCTGGCCTTCTAGAAAGGGAGAGAGAGCTGTACTTAGCGACTCGTAGAAAAGCACCTGGCCTGAGTTGGGTGCATACACTGAAACTATGAAGTACAATTGTCCCCGCATCAGACATTTTACCACTATGTATCGCCCCTCTGGGCAGCTCATGGAATTTAGAATCTGAGGGTTCAGCCCTTTCCAAACAGGATTGCTGTGCCGCTTCTCTTAGAATTTCCAGATGCAAAGAGTTGCTTGGGAAAATTCCGGGAGCGTAAGCAACCGTGATCTGCCGGCAGTAGGTGAGTCTCCTGTAGCATCGCCACTGCCGCTTTGTCATTCTGGAGTTTCTGCAGGATGGACTTGCATTTTGGAGGTGAGTTCAGTCCCCTAACATTCAGGGAGACAAAGCGCAGAGTCTGATGTTCCGGGACCAGCTCCGCGGGATCCGACAAGCACTAAGGAGGGGGATGTAGACGAATTAGCCATCATGTTGCGGAGTGCGCAGCCATAGGTATCCTTGCCTTCGGGGTATTTTGCTCGGACCGCCAACTGGAGGACCGAGATTTAACTAGGGGAGGCAGACCGGTTGTGGGTCGGGAGCCCCCCCTGGCCAACAGGGCCAACGATTACTGAAAGGCCAACGTGGTCAAGATCATCAATAGTCTTAATGGATCATTCCAAGGACTCATTGGTGGAAAGTGCCTTGGAGCTGGGCATGAGCCTTGGAGTTGTGCCCTCTGTGTTAGGAATTACGCTCATCTGTGTTCCTGTGGGTGCTGCTCGGGTCCAGAATGCGGGACCGGCGAACCGGGAGTGTAAGGGCCACCGTCCTCATCACGGGACCCCGCTAGGCTATTTCCTCTTCCGGAATCTCGGGACCTTCGACCAGGTGTTTTGTGTGGGAATAGGTGCTGCCACAGAGTCCAAGCCGGCTGACGCCTCTATGGGTGGTGAAGGTGAGGGGCGGGAAGTGTCCAGTTCAAGATGTTTTTAGCATCTTCCAAGTGGCTAATTCTCCTTACAGAGCCTTTGTGGGAGAATTGCAAAACAGTGGGATGAAGCCATCTGTAGCAGACTTTTTGGGCTTGAAGAAAGGTAGTTAACGGGTGGAGGGCTCGCCTCCTCTGGAGCCTGAGAGGGAATAGATCTTGAAAAATCTTGAAGGGGGTCCCCTGGAAGGTGATGTCATCCTTGGAACGGCTGATCGCCGAGATGGCTTCCTTCGTGGTGAAGAAGTGCACCCTGGTGATAACGTCAGGTGGGCCATCCGATTCAACTCCGCGACAGGGGTTCAGCCTGTGAGTGCGGTCTAGGAGCAGCTGCGAGTCATCAATATCCGGAAGGAGGGTTTGAAAGAAGAGGCCCACGTATTCCACCAGCCCCCTGTCAGGGATCGAGGCAGGAACCCCTCGGATACGGAGGTTGTTGTGCCGGGCCCTATTTTCCAGGTCCTCTGTTTGTATTCCAGAATGTCGCATTTGTCCTGCAGGAATCTGATTGAACGCTGGACCTCGTCTAAGGCGGTAGAATGATCCCGGGAGTGGTCCTCAACCTCCCCCAATCTCTGTTCTGCCTCCGAGACCCTTTTGTCTGTACTCTTGAGCTTGGCAGAAAGTTCTGTCATGCAGGACCTGAATTCTGCTTTGATATCAGCCATAACTTCCCGAATATCTTCTCTGGTCGCCAAAGGTCCCTTGTTATCCAGAGATTCCCACGAGGCAGAGGGGCAGGAGTCCAGTTTCTTCGTTTTTTCAGATGACATCAA
Source organism: Ambystoma mexicanum (assembly GCF_040938575.1). NCBI lineage: Eukaryota > Metazoa > Chordata > Amphibia > Caudata > Ambystomatidae > Ambystoma > Ambystoma mexicanum. The sequence goes on along the minus strand of NC_090936.1, from coordinate 941,593,141 downwards.
CATGGCTGCAATGTCTGAGGAATTGGAGGATTTCTGTGGTCTAGACATTGTGTTGCTTGTCGGTGGCGACTTAATGGCCGGCCGAAAGAGCACCGCAGACTTGCAAGAAGCCAAGGTGTGTCACTTCACTCGTGCAGATTATAGCCTTGTCCGAAGGGGAACAAGGCCATGGGCAGGGGCGCCCCAGGAAGAGTTCAGAAGGTTGGAGGGGGAGAAGAAGAGTCAAGGGACCTGCACGCAGGTCAATCCTACTACCAGCGTGGGTTGGGATCTCTTGGGGGGGGTGCAGAGTGTCTAGGCAGGCAGCGGGCCGGCCACCCACAGAGGCGGTGGGGCACGATGAGGAATCCACCAGGGGCGGGCCACTGCGAAAGCTCTCCGGCGTCTCCCCGGGTCCTTTACCAGGGGGTTGTGGCCCCTACCTCTTTCTGGCTGTAGGAGGGCTACCAGGCTTAGCTCTGGTGCGGGATCCTCCCGGGGTTGACGCAGGAGCGCGCGGGGGACCTCTCTGCACGCCGATCGCCTCAATCGCCTCCGCCGCGGCCTCCGGTGCCAGGGATCCCCCACTCAGATTCAGGCTCCGGCGCTTTGATGGGGAAGGGACAGGCCGCTCCCCGCAGATAGATGGTGCCAGTCCGCTCGCCACGCTCAGGCGCTCAACTCCCCCAGCTTGTATGCTGCCGACCGGGTTCGCCTCCATATCCATGTGCCGTGTGCGCACAGCCATGCGTCCGCCATCTTGGTTTTCTCGGGCGGGGGAGGGAGCCGGGATCTGGACTGCGATTTGGAGCGTAAAGCTCCGATATCAGCCCCTCATCTCAGGACAGCTTGTTCTCCAGCAGCTCCTGCATCTACGGCCGAAGTCGCTGGATCGATTACGGCCCAGGAACCGCATAAATTCAGGCACGGCAGCCGGCAATCCACGGGCGGCTCCCGAGGAGCGACCTCATTGAGTCGGCTCCAAGCCATGCCCCCCGGGCATCCTGATTTTGTTCCAATATGTGTCAAGAGGTTGGAGCTGGGATTGATGTTTTGGTGGTCACAATACATTAAGAAGATTCTAACCTTACAGAAAAAGCTGTCACAGTCAGATTCCTTAAGCCTTGGCTGCCATCTAAATTACTTATTGGCAAATGGGTCAAATCCCTTCTTGAACACGTTCAAGAAGCGGTGTGAAGTGTTTTGTCACATGATCGATCTCAATGGGTCTGAATCAGATGATGTGGTAAAAAGGAAAGTTAAATATTGGGACGGATTTATGGACATCCAGGATTTGGGGAGACTAAATCTCCATAAAGAGAAAGAAATCTTTGACCTACCCCAGCATGATCTAAGAAGTTTTATCAGCAAATACCCCTCTTGCAAACTCTGTGACTGGTACCTAAAATTCTGATTGAATTGCTTACCAACTCTTGAGGTGCTTGGTCCCAAATTAGGACGTCCTAGGAAACTTCAGAGTTATAGATTGTGCGGTGCCGAATCCTTTGAGACTCTGCACCATTTGGTGATACATTTTTCCTCATTGTTAAATCAAAGGATCCTGCGTCTGGGACCATTTTTCACTCAACATCTCAGGTTTTAACAGAAACCCTTTTGGAACAGATTAATATCAAGTCGCCAGCTCCCTCTTATCTAGGCTCTGGTAAAATTGTTGATGGAAATATTTTCTGAACTGAATAAGGTTGTAATGCAAGGTGAATGTGATTTAATACAGGTCGATGATGTATAAATAATTTCTTGTTGTTTGGCATTTTATGGATTAATTGCTGCTATGGTTATGTTATTACGATTTTGATGTACTTGTGTACTATTATTATGTATCCTATTTTATTTTTATTGCTATGTTTTGTAATACTGTTTGATGGTACTATGTGTACTGAAAAACTGAAAACACAGAAAAACAAAATAAAAACATATATATGTGGATGTGTTTACGGAGTAGACACCTACGAATTTCCAATATTTCAGCATAATACATCGGCACCTGCTTACATGATGGGGGCATATTCATATAATACTATGAGAATTTGCCTTAGCCTTGCACTATGCAGTTGCACTTTAGCTTTTTAATTCCATGCAGTTGATCCATATATGTTTTTCAGACACAAATATTTGGACATATTTTTGTTCTGCTGCAAGTCCAACATTATCACATGTTGCCACAATACCCATTTGAGAGCACTGGGCTACTACTTGTACACATACTTATGATTCATGATTTAACATATGTAAGGTCGGCGATCCAAATAGAATCACTGACACTCACACCACGTTTACTTTACTATATACTTAGATGTGTCAGTATATGAGTATGGCCACAGTATGGGCAACCCAATAGCCCAGAACAGATGCAAAATATAATGGAATGCAAACCAGGGTGTGCATGTTTACTTGACGGCAGACATACAATGTGCATTACTGATTGTATTGTTTTTCAACTCTGATCAAAACCAGCTGTGGATGAAAATATGGGTATTTTCCCTAATCCTTGGCGAAGTCTTATACATTGTTGCTTAGAAAATATATTGGACAAATGTATTAGCAGTTGTATATGTAGAAACAACAGCATCCTAAGTCACCTTTTCACTGTTTGTTAATGCATGTATGTGTTAAAATGGGCTCCCATCACAGGGAGGACTTACTGTGAGCAAGCCACAGGAGTATGGCGAAATGCGTCAGTCAGCCTCTTTAGCATTAGGAAGCTTTTTAAAACCTCATATCTTAACAAAGCTTTTTACTTTCTACGATTTTGTTGGGCAGTTTTTTTGATGTTTCCCAACCTCTATTTTTTTTCGGCAACTGGTGCCGTATACTGGTGTAATCCATTTTGATGGGAGTGCAGCTCCAAAGAATGGAGGCTTCATTGCCTTTCTTTTGGGAAATATATATAGAGCCCTTGGAAAAAATGAGTCCAAGCCATTCAGGATAACGGCCCAAGAGAATAATGGAAAGTTAATTCTCAAGAATTGCATCAATTATCCAGCTCATCTGATTCTTGTTGTAACATCAGTGCATGCATGAGTTAACCCATATGTCTGGTTTACATAACAAACCATGCATACAAGTATTCTTTGTCTCCTCTTCACATGTCTAACCTTATTTTACTATACCCAGTACTAAAGTTTGAAAAGACTCCTTAAACTCTTAAAACAATAAGAACCCTTCCACCCAGTATGTTTTTGTATAATGGACTTTTAAATAAACATGCTTCTATATAACACATCTTATTTCTCATTTTGATATTTTCTGAATGCATTTGCTAAAAAAATCAATTCTATCTCAGCACCTATGATGGTTTCAATACTTTCTTCTAAAAGTACACGTTTAGACAAGCCGTAGAGCAGTGACAAAGCCTCTGCTTTAAAACAGAGCAGAGTGTGCTAGGCCTGTATTTCAGGACAATAGTTATGGATAATATGTGTAGACCACATTCAGATAAACAAACCTTTTCATGTTGAAAAGTGTGATGCAGAGAAAGCAGTTCAAAGACTTCATTTTAGATGAACTTTCAAAGCTTGTCACATAAGCTTGTATTTGCAGTAGCAAGCAGATTAAATAAATTCATATTATTCCTTGCCTTGGTTTGCAAAACATTCAAAGCTGCTTACAATTAAAATGTGTGACACTGGTTGTGAGGGGGTAAATGTTTACCTGCATGTGTCGCATTTAAATTTAGCACATTTATGTCCAGATCAAGGTTTGCCATAAAATCTGTATAGTTTGAGAGGAAGAACTGTAATGAGGCTGGTGTATTGGTCCATACAATTATATCAGTGTAGGAAATCATACAAATATTAATTAAACTATCATTGATGTATCACAAATTACCTTTTTCAATTCTGTGTTCAAGGCATTCTCATATACATTAAGGAATAAGGGCACAAGAATGTACCCTTGATGAATACCATGAGATAGCGGGTCAAGGAGTTAGATAGCTGGCCAGATTGGCCGTACATCATTGTGACCTTGGGATATTGTGTCATCTCCAAATTTACAAATAGCAATTCAGATGGAATCCACCAGACATCTCAGCATTTTCCACAACTTCCCATTGTTGTCTGAGTCAAAGGCTTCAGCCAGGTCCATAACACCCAAATAGACATTTTATTATATATATTTCTACAGCATCAGGATAACATTTAAAATGTATTCTTCTGCACACACACCCTCCATTAATTCAATGAGTGTATCATGTAAAAAATGGTGATCAACATATTCCACTAACCTTTCATATGTTGTTCCACCAACGCAATAAGCCATGAATTCAGTCAATGAAGTGCGTTGATAAAAAGCAGGTCTAATCTGTATCCCTTCTCATAGAAATTGACAATATCATCATTATCATAATTTGTTAACTTTGAAAAGTTTCATAAAACTATGTTACAATCACTAATCGTTATACATAAAACTCATTATGCATACATTTAAAAAATATTAATTATATCAGCACTTAATATACAAATAACAAAAACACATTAATCCATATTATAATAATATATACTCCATTAGCTAAATTACATCAGCAATTGCATTTGTAAACACATCGTAATAAATCCTTTATATCGTTTATATATGCTTAAATCCTTGCCGTTGACGCCAGGTGCTTTTTGACAATGTGTTAATGCATTGCCAAGCTATTTGCAAGAGCAAGAGATCTGTTACAGCATATATTACAGCTGGCCTCATATTTTTACAGAATTACGCATCATCTCCGAGGTTCCTTATCTGGTAATCATTAAAACATATGTTTTAAGTCTCACAATGGCAACAATAACATAAAGGGCTTACAGTCTCTATAGTGGCCTTACATGCTAGGCACATTTCAGAAAGATCATGGCTCCACAAATATATGATGGTAGCAATTGATAAAATTCCAAAATGACAGTAAAAGGGTACAGGAATATGGAGGTAGCAATTCATCTATATATTTCTCATTGCCATATATTGTTTATGTCCAGACATAACTGCTCATTAATTTACTTTGCATACTGCTGGCCATTTACTTCTCCTCAACCCACTCACTGTACGCTTTCTTTACCAGGTGACAGGTATTGTAAACTTCAGCTTTTTCCAGGTCTCATAAAATTCTATTTTACTTAACGTAGATCTTACACATAAAAACTAGGGTAAGGTGGAGCTCCGTTCCTGGATAGGAACATCACACATTGGGCCTAATTTTGAGTGTGGCGGTCAGGAAACAAAGATAAGCTTACTGGCACCCTTGTTTCCAGACCACCACATTACAAGTCTGCCTGCAGGGGCTGTAGCACCAGGCAGGTCTTACCCTGCCGGGTGCAACAGCCTCTGCAGGCAGACATGTCACATTTCACATGTCACTAAAATGTCAATTGTTTTTGAAGGCCACTTTGCATCATAGTTATCAGGAATGCATTATCATATACACATACGTTTTGCTGTGGTACCCCAATACATGCAGCCTTTAAGTCCCTGAAGGCCATATATAGACACGTTTTTAACCACAGTCACATATGTGTATATTTAAAGATACAATCTAATACATCAGATCAGTAGTGTTGAGGCCTCTTTGAAACCCTGCTTGTAAATGTGAGGAAACCTGGTCAAACTCAATTCCTGAAGTCGAACATGAAGAGCTCTGCCAAAAATCATGCATGATAAGAGAGATTGGTGATAATTCAAGGGCAAATCTCCCCTGCTTTTCTTACATATCTGCACAAAGATAGCTTGCCATCGTGCACATTCTTAGTTTCTTTTCTGCTAAGGCAAAGCCTTCCCAATTTTGCATCTCAGTAGCCTTTTTTGTTAAAAACAAGCACTTATAATTGTGCCTGGCAGCTCTAAATTCTGATCTATATGCCCCCTCCCACCATTTACTAAATTCAGCAAATATGTTTTACTCCCTCTACACTCATTATCGTACCAACCAAATCTATTCTGAGAGCAATGTATTCTACCTTGTGTTGTTTTTATTACAAAGAGTTCTCTTACATCTATACTATTATGAAAAGATTCCACAAGTGTGTGAATCTCAATCGCTGAATTACTCAGAACTCGGCTGAGGAAGGATAACATCACTCAAAGTTTGAGTGCAACTTCCTCTAGGTTGATGCGTTCCCATTTCAAACTTTTTCACTTTATAGTGGAGTTTATTACTATGTTGCAGGTATTTGATTTAGCCACTCGCTTGACACACAGCCCCAGAGTACATGATAACCTAACTGAGCAAAGATCACTTGCGGCCCTATCATTAATTTCCAATTAATGTGTGCCTGCACAATCACCCTCATTTATTAATATACAATCATTGTGACGTTCACACCCTCCAACATCAAAAGTTAGATTAGCTGGGATATCACCAGTAAACCTCCCATTAAAAGGCCACTATTTCAGACACTGCCACAAGTGTGCTACTTCTACCACAAAATTACATTCCTTCTTAGGTACCTTGTATATCAAAGGTGGAACCCTTCAAGTCACTTATTCATTCTACTTGATATCATGCAGGCTATTTAATGGCTCAAACTAGAGATTTAAATCTCCTGCAACTTCCAAAATATATTCTACCTTTTTGTAATGTAGCCATGCCCATAATAGCCTCATGCCTGATGTAAATATATACCACTAGTATGAAAACATCAAGTGTATTTTACAACATTACTGCTTGTATATCAGGTACACTGCAAGAAAATAGATGACATTTAATACAAAAGCCAGTCTTTATCCAAATCCCCAAGCCTCCACGGAGCTGCCCATATCCCCATTTCTGGCCTCCCCACTTATATCAATCAAAATTATCAAACTTGAGACAAAGAGACCTACTTTCTTGGAAGCATAGGATGTCTGATCCATTAATGGAGCTGAACCAATCTGTATCACCTAATTCAGAACGAATGGATCTAAGATTTATTATAGAACCTAGCCTCCCACCTTCCTTCATCTGCTTTCATCGATTGGCACCGTGGGGATCGAATGGGGGTGGAAAAGCATTATTCCCAAAAACCTTTTTCGTGCGAAGAAACCTCAGCAGCCTATCACCTTTGTATGATGTGTAAACATAGAAATAGGTTCTACCACATTTTCCTCTTTCCTATTGGCGTAACCAAGATGGATACCATCTGACTCTTCTAAAGTATCCTCTTTTTTGCATTAGTTGTATCAGCACATTTTCTCAGACTATGTGGGTCAGGTTTTAGCTGAATCTCGGAGTCTCTGAGTGGTAGCCTTCCATAATCAATAGATAAAACACGAACTACCAATTTAGGATGTACTAATCTTAGTCAGATGATATCTTACTTCAGGTGTGCTGTGTTGCCTCAACTATGTCATTGTGAATATTTGAACAACAACCTGTAACATTACTTATCCAGTGCAAGCACCTATTCACCAACAATTTAACCCTTTCCTAACAGACACATTGCAATTTTGGGACACGACTATAGAAAAAGTCCCTAGTTAATGTATTAAAATTTGAATTTACATTAGAGAAGTCATGCCTACTTCCACACTATTGTGGTATTTGGGAGGCCCACAACATTCTCCCAGGCTATCCCTCCTAATATAAAGATGATTAGATGTGGGATTACATTGTTTCTACCACCATCTCCTTACATACACTGACCCCTCCTCACTATTTGCCTCACCTATTACTAAAAAGAAATGTAAACCTTCTGCCATTCCTCCCTTTCTCTCTGACCTACAGTTCTCACTATCCTCATTCACACCTGAGCCCCCTTCCAATATCACTGCCTTCTCCAGCTTCCAATCCTTACGATATGACTCATTGAGCCTCATTACGAGTCAGGCGGTAGGGGTTACTGGGCACCGGTAAGGAGACCGGTGCCGGTAATCCCCTACCGCCCTATTCCAAGGTCCCGTGGCGGGGACCGTAAGGAACGTGTGGTCGGACCACATGTCCCTTACGGGTCCCACTAAGGGACCAGGGCGCAAATAACGGGCTTGCCATTCGCGAGCCCGTTATTTGCGCCCTCCCCATTCCCTATGGGTGCTCAAATAAGGAATGGTTGATGCAATGGGGACTTACTGGTCGCGCCAGGGTTGGACTAGACCAGTAAGTCTCCATTGCACCACACCAGACTCGGTCCCGTTATTGGTGGCAGTCATGGCGCAAATAGCGCCATGACTACCACCAATCTCGTAATGAGGCCCATTATCTTTACACAAAATTCATCAGAAATACTGATATCCCTGTCACTCTTCACGAGGTCCAAAAGAAACCTCTTCAAATGTTAATGTAAAAGCAATTTACTAGCTTTCACAAAACCAAATCGACCTATTTGATTCCAAATGACTTTCCATATTGTTTTCACTATTTTCATTCAGGAAACACAAAATATATACAATTTCAAAAATAATGTCTCACTTAATACCCAACTGGATATTGTTACTGTCCACACATAAATCCACCAAATAGTTTGTTACATCTGGCAGTATTGTTCATCAAACAATCCATTAAACAATTTGCAATGTACTTTGTGAGACAGTTCTCTCAATTTATACACAGTTCTGTGTCCAGTTAAGGCCACACCACATCAGCAAACAAGGAGTTCCTAATGCGATATTTCCTGTAGATACAGCACACTATGCGTTTTGAGGCTTCTACCCCCTTGTTCAGGTGTAACTGCTAATCATAAGTTGAAAGCTATTCAGATTGTGAAGAGAAAGCAAGTGTTTGTGAGTATGTCCCAAGTCAGTCTACTGTCAATGATCTAAGTGCATGAAAATGTTGCCACTAACCTATCTAATCTTGTAGTTCCAATTCCATAGTTCAGTTCTCCATAAATAATAGCCAGTTTGAGTAGCTGTAAGATACATAGCACATCTATTTGTCCCCATATCTCATCTATCTTAACAATGCATATGATTCAGTGTTAAAGCAAAGTATATGTATCAAAGAATTAACCTACTTGGAAAGGTATGAAAATCTTGAACGGGAAATGTCCCTCAGCCCTAGTGTTGAACAGTCAACTTTTCTTTCAATCCTTCAAACTGTGAATCAAACGAGTTGAGCATCAGTTTAAATGTCCCACTCCAACAGAAAATATGTTGTGGATTGTGTCCCTTAGTTCACTGATTAACAAGTCTTACCTCCCACTGCTAACTTCCACCCTTAAATCTCAGCTCGAACATGGATCATCCCATTCATATGCTATCTCCACACATAAATGCATTGGCTGCTGTGCAAATGGAGACTTACACACTTGCATGAGGACCTACAACTCTACCTCTCTGCCCTGAACTCTATCAAGTACTCTCTTGATAGAGTGAAAAGGAAATTCTACCTCACCCTCATCAACTGTGGCTATGACCATCCTGGCTGGCTACATGGTACTCTAAACTCACTCCTCACTCCTAAACCTATGCATATGAACTCTCACAGCTAATGACCTAGCTGAATACCGTGTTGAAAACATTCTCAAAATTAGAGCCTCTTGCCTGACTTTCCTCACACTCCCTCCTCATACATTCTACACTCTGCCTACTACCATTATCCACTGGCTCTGTCTCCCACTTTAGTCAGTGTAATACTGAAGAAGTCCTATCTCTACTAATGAAGGCCAATCCCTCGAGTGCCCCTATGCTTGTGTGTTTCGTGTGTCCCATCATACCCCCTTGTTCATCACCTAGCCAAGCCTCTTACTCCTTTAGTGGCCTCCCACTTCACTAAACTCTTCAACTTGTCCTTCAACTCCTATTGCTGTTCCATTATTCTCAAAACAGCCATTGTCATAAAAAAAGCAAGGTGCTGACCTGAACATGCTGGCAAACATTTGCCATGTGTCTCTCCTTCCATGCTACTATTAAATGCTGGAAAGGGTTGTGTTCAATAATCTTACCAATTATTTAGACACCCACAACCTTAGAGACCCCCAGTTTTCTGCTCCTGTCACTCCACAGAAACCACTCGTATGAATGTCTCTAACTACATCACCTCCGCAAAGCTCTCCAATCTATCCTCTATCCTAATTCTCCTTGACCTGTCCACTGCCTTGGACACTTTTGATCATGCTGATCTCTTAAATACTCTCTCTCTTCTTGGCATTTGCGATTAAGCCCTTGCCTGGATTTAATCTTATCTAGCACCTTGTCAATTCCCTGTCTCCTGGATCAACAACACCTCTCAACTTACCCCTCTAGCTATTGGTAGTCCACAAGGCTCTAGCTTGGGCTGTCTCCTCTTTACACCTCTGCTCTTGGGGCACTGATCTCCTTTGGGTTCTCATAACAACTCTTTGTTCAATGCACTTAAATCTTCTTTTTTCCTGAACACTCCTCTGATCTTTCTTTCAACATTTCAAATGCTCTCCCTGCCATTAAATATTGGATGGCTTCACACTCTCTCATGTTAAACTCTTCCAAAACAGTGTTGTTCTTCTCCCTGAAAAAAGTACTCTCTCATATACTCCCCTGTCTGTCCAGTTCCCACTTGACACTCTCCCCTACTCCTCTTCAGCTAAAAACCCTGAGTTCATCTCTGACTCTTCCAACATCTTCTCTACGGTAATCTCCAAATCTGCTACAGTGGCTTGCCATGGCCTTCTAAATATTAGGAAAATCAGGCACTGCCAAGCATCACTTTACCTTTCTTGTCTTGTCTAAACTGGACTACTGTGCCAGCATCTGCTTTGGTCTCCCTAACTATGCTTTCTATCCTTGTGACAAGATCATTACCTTTCCTACAGGACTATCTTTGAACTCCCTCACTTCACTCCTACTTCCTCTTACTGTCACCAGGCTGGAAGGCTGATGATGCAAAACAGGGCTAGAATTATATGTCTTCTCCTGGTTCACAAATCTATCCACAGTGAGGCAACATTCTATCTATCCTCCTATATCCAAATATTTCTGTGAACTCTGCTCGGCCTCCTCAACTATTCTTGTGGAAACTCACCCTTTCTGTGCTTCCTCTTGCTTCCACTCTTTCTCTCGTCCTGCTCCACTTGCATTGCCTTCTCTACCTTTTTGTTTCCTGAGTTATCCTTTTAACATAACTGTCATCTGCCTTCAGACAAAAATTGTTCTCTCACCTCGAGTCTGACTCCGTCCCTCACTTTCTCTGCCCAACTCTAACACTGCTTCCATCATGGCCACATCACTAGCATAACTGGTGGTATCATCTACCTGCACTTAAAAGGTCTAATGTTGATGGCCCTTGCTCTATATAGGTTCACCCATGTGTTGCCCCCAGTGACTGTTCAATGTATTCCCCATCACAGCCTAGTCAGAATGTCACTTAAACTCACCCCATTGTAAGTAGCTCACTGCTACTTGTCAAATCTGATATCTTGTGGGCATGTGATAGTGCCTGTGCCCCGTGTTAGCTTAAGACCATGGTTCTTGCCGGCAAGAACCACAGACTTTTGCTAATGACATCACTATCACATGCCAATAAGGTATTTTACTGGCAACAACCATGAAAGTGGTTGTCATGAGAGAACAAGTATGAGGTTACAACACTCTTCACTAGCTAAGACCATCTGAATTACCTGTAGTACACCACATCTGTGTCAACCTGGTTTCATTGCTTACATGTAACAAACTGGACATATATGAATGAATACTAGAACAGTGATCCCAATACAGATTCATGCCTAAATTGACAAAAGTAGGCCCTGAAGAAGCTCAAAGAGTGAAACAAGTGTAGGCCATGCATTAACATGTACTAAGCGTGTAGATTCGTAACCCAGCTTGTTATTTTTTTAAGGCTGTTATAGGTCATGTATTAACATGTACTGGGATGTTATGATCACTTTGCACATTTGTCCATCAATCACTTTATGGGAATAAAGTAACCCTTTTTCGACGCATCAATGTATTCATTTTCTTTTAGTCCAAACGCATTGGAAAACAAGATATCCATTATAATCTGTGTGCCTAGCTTGTAACTTAAATGGCGCAAATCCTTCCTGCAATTTTCTCGCTACATTTGTTCAATAGAAGCACCAATTTGCTATCGGAAAATGAAGTCGTGGAAGCTGAAAGCAGCTGTTTTGTCTTATTCACGTGTGCATTTTCGAGGGGCCTCTACTAGATTTTTCGTCCAGTGAGTCGAGGGTTAATAGAAATATAATTTTGGGACAAGTGAATGTAGCTATGGGGTGGCAATCACAGCTCTATAAAATATATTTTGATATCTATAGATATAAATATATGCCTACCTATGACAAACAACAGACATTCTTTGAGACTGTAACTGCTCAATCAAGTGAAACATTCTATATTTTCATTGTTTCTCATTTAGTCCTAATTCTTATCATTCATTGTGAACAACTGCTATTACATTTGTGCAGCGATACTCCTAATCAATAAGCTTTTAATTTGCAAATGTTTTCACTTGATTTAAAGTAATCCCGCCTGAAACGAAAAAGAGAATTCTCCTTCTTAGCTGAAATCATTTCATCCAGCTCATATTTCCCTTAAGTTTAGGCTTGAATGTTACATGCATCAGGGATAATATATAAGCGCCATGCATAAATGTATTTTCATTATCTTTTTTATTGGCCATGGAAATATCTATAAAGTACGCTCTCATGTAAGCCTTTTTATCCCTTATATTGAACACAATTTATATTCAGGGTTTTGTCAAAGTGATATGTCCTGTCATATTAGATTTTGTTTGCTTCGGATATTTTATGGCTAGTAATTAAGAATCATTTCTTCTCTGGCTCACATGTCATAGATGAATGAATACAGGTGGGAATGTTATTCAACATGGAGATACTTAGCACATGATACTTTTTGCACCTCCCCATAGTTCAAATACATTTCAGCATCACCATCACAATGATATTTCTCAATCTATTCTACACCGATGTAGGAAAGGGTGAAAAACAGATATGAACATATTTTCCTGAAAACATATTGCAATTGACTGCACTGAGCATGCATAGGGGCAGATTCATGAAAAAGTGAGCATTCATACCACAAAAGCAGAATGCCGAGAATGACACTGCGCGCGCCAGAGATCCTGCGCTGTGTCCTCTCTATCTGTTACCAGCACCCTAACAACATGCGTTTGATTTATCGTAACTCATAAAATCTGCATGAAAACCTCCATAAACCGTTGCAGCACCCCGTACACTATGTACGTGCACCCATAAGTAAGATCAGAAACCCGACTGCATACATGCACCCCTAAATCCGACACCCGATCATACCTTTGAGTGGTGAATCCTATGTGCAAATGTGTGTATACCTAGCCATTTCCCCACCGAGAGATTGCATGCTCAGATAGATGAATACATTTTGTTCCAAGCAATAGTGGTTGTGCAATGGATTGCCTGCAGGCCGTCCCTTGCAATGCCCACATTTTCCCTTGTTCTTCCTAATTTTCTGTGTTCTTCCCACCTACCCTGCCCTCAATGCAAGCTACACCCACTCTCTGCGTGGTGTCTCACGAAAGGCAGCCGGCCTCTCGCAGTGATGTGCCGAGCCTGCTCAAAGTCCCTGCAAAGTACAAAAAAGTACTGGAAGTTGATTCCATGAAGCAACAAACGGGATTTCGTGCACGTTTGGGCACGCAAGTCTTTATTTTCCAAACAGATATTTCCATGAAAAAAACCCATAGTCTCCACCTAAAAGATGTTCTTCCCTCAACAAATTGTAAACTATGTGCTCGGTTTGCCCTTAAACATGTTCCTATCACTTATTATGATGGTGATTTCTATTTCTATTTCTATCGTGCTTATTAAGCGCCAAACGCCCTCAGGCATCTAGGCAACAAATCTACAGACAGCAGACTAGGATGTAGTTCTAAGCAAACAGCCTGGTTTTAAGGAGTTTCCTAAAGGTAAGATGATTTCCCTCCTTCCTCAAAGATTCCCGGCACTCATTCCAAGCCTGTGCTACCCGAACAGGAAAGGAACGGCCATTCCCCCTGACTCTTTTGAAACCGGAGATCATCAGAGTACAGGCCTCTGCTGGACATAGGGTCCTGTTGGGCTTGTAAATCTCCAGCTTCTCTTTTAAGTATTGTGGTGCAGACCCAAAAATACATTTGTGTCCCAGTGTCAAAAGCTTAAAAATAATTCTGGCTGCCACCGGAAGCCAATGAAGTTCTCTATGGGCCGCTGCCACTGGGTCTTTCCGTATCATATTGTAGACTATGAGTACTGCTTCATTCTGAAGTTTCTGCAATTTATAAATGCAATCTTTATTAGCTAACCCTAGTAAGGAATTGCAATAGTCAATTTGTGGTAATATAATAGCTCGTACCAGTTTAGCACAGTTTTCCCTCGTAATCACAGGACTAAGCACTGTCAGGACCCTAAAATAGTAATTGGAGTTCCTGACTATGTACTTCACATTGGCATATGCGTTGATTGTTGCCTTGATGAAGGTACCAAGGGTGGTGACCTTCCGAGCCACCAGGACAATGCCTCCATCATTATAGAAACTTTAAAGTTCCTGTCCTACGTTCTCTCAGGACTGTTCGGACCCAAAAATCATTAGCTCAGTTTTACTGGTATTAATGCATAGCCAATTACTGGACATCCAATTTTTAAGAGCTATGTATATCTTGTTGAGCCTTGTAGTATATGTTGTCTTATTGGGGTAAATTTGGGGTTTGGTGGTATTTTCTTACCGTCTAAATATGAGCGGTAGTTTGGTGGTAAATCAGCCTCGTGTTAAGATTGGGTTTGGCCTCATATCATTTTAGTAACCATACCCTGTTCTATTATATTGGGGAATCTAGTAATATATATTATTTGCAGTATTTAGTGGTGATATATTTTTTGCGGTATTTAGTGGTGAACATAGTTTTCTTACCTATATTATGACCCCATTATAAAACAAAACCTTCCTTTCTATTAGAGTACCCCCCAGTGTTCTATAGAGAGCCATGGACCTATGCATATGATAGAAACCCAACAATTTTATATAGAGCGCCATCTACAGTTTGTGGCCAGTATCACTGGCTTATCTACACCAGTGATCTATGTGCCCTTAGGCATTTCTGGCTCATGGACCTCCAGCAATCTTTATATCATATTAGATTCCCTCCAAACAACATGCAAGGAAGGCACACACACACACAAATCTGCTTTATCACTGAATATTATCAGCTTATTCTGGGTTGTTATTTTACCTCTAGGTGCAAATTGACAAATGCACTACTGATGAGAAATGGACCTCCCCTGTACTGTATACTTTATAGGTATATGAGTATGTGAATAAATTCACAGATGCAAAAAATGACACAAATAATTTTGTTTTTCTATTCTCATTATATTATATACAAATGCAATTCACAATCATCAGTTCTTACCATAAACATTGCACCATCATCTGTAATACAAAAGAAAAGGAAACAGAGCAAGCAAGCCTTTTAAAACATGAGTTAATTTAACATTCTAAACATGACAAAGTAAAATTCAGGGAATTTCCTATCCTGTATTATAATTCAGTCATCCATGCGACCGCACACAGTGACCTCACTTAAGTTATCTCCTTACCAAAAGTGTTTGTTTGAAGCTCCCCCACACGACCTTGCTTCTCTCGTCTCAGAAAGACAGGCCCAGTCGGTACGAACCGCTCCCCTAATCTTAGGTGTCTGGGATGCACGGCGAGAAATTCTCAAGCCAGCGCTCAGTGACACCATGAACTTCTGTCTTCAAAGCCCAGTCAACACAAACTGCTTATTCTCTGTAAGTTTTCCCATTAGCAGAACTCAAGACCTTCCTATCTTATCTACGTGATGAGTCTGCAGACACTTTTCTCCAATCAGGTTGAAAGCATTTTTTCAGAACCACCCTTCACTTCTACACAATGGGATCCTTGCTCACAGTGCAAGGACAACTGTTACAATTTTTCCTTCCATACATACTTTCTGCTTTCTGCAACCCAACACAGAAAGAGAGAAGAAAAAAAATGCCAGTGCACATTTAAAAATGAATTCCAAAATATGTATTTTCACCTTATTTTGCACATGGACTACACTATAATGTTGAGGAAGTTAGCGTTAGTGTTTAGTAAATGTTAATTAAAGTTAGTCAGTTAAATAAATAATGTAGTCTTCTATGTATGAGGTATTCAAGAAAAAAAAATGGTGCTCTTTATTCTCTGCAGTTTCACATTGGTCTTTTGCTGCGTTATGAATTCTGTATCTTGCATGCCACCAACAACAAATTCACATGTTATATTGGCATCAGAAAAATAACTATATGTGTGTGCCATATTACAGCTGGCAACAAAAAAAAAGGCCATCACATTTAGTAAAGCGCTATATATTCTTATAAAGCGCTAAAAAATGGTGCACTTTATTCTCTGCAGTTTCACATTGGGATTTTGCTGTGTTATGAATTCTGTACCTTGCATGCTACCAACAACATATTCACATGTTATATTGGCAACACAAAAAAAATGATATGTGTGTGCCACATTACTGCTGGCTACAAAAAAATAGCATCACATTTAGTAAAGCGCTATATATTCTTATAAAGCGCTATATATATTACTACTGCCTTTCCTGATCGATGTCAAAGTTTCCACTAAGCTCCATCGTAATCTGGAAATCATCTGCGTAATTTGCAAAAAACACCCCCAAACTCTCTCATTCCACACATAGGGGCTGGATGAAGATGTTAAAGAGAGAGGGGGGATAAACAAGCACCCTGGGGGACACCACAGATGATAAGTTCAGCGTCCAATGAGACATTTCCCCAGTGGAACCTAGATTTATGTCCCTCCAAAAATGACTTTATCCATATCACAGTTTCCCTAGAAAGATCCCCTATGTTGGCCAATCTGTCTAACAGTTTTTCATGGTCCAGTAGCTCAAAGGCTGCTGATAAGTAAAGCAAAACCAGATCGATCAAGGCATTTTCTGTAATACGGGCTCGCCCAAAACCAGACTGTGTTTTATGCAGAACGGCTTCCACTTCCAAGTGAGACTGCATCGGCATAGTAGCCAACTTTTCAACTAATTTGAGAAGAAAGAGAGTATTTATTATGGGCCTCGAATTAGCAGTGTCCTTGGGATCTTATCCCTGCTTCTTCAGAAGCGGAGTAACCACAACGTCCTTAATACTTACAGGTATATAACAATGGGCAAAGGAAGCATTAATAAATCTGCAGAAGAAAGAGACAAAGATACCACCATGTTCCAGGATGACTTTAGATGGTAGAAGGTTACCCAGACAACTCCAAGGATGCATAGTCTTCAAAATGTCCTTGAGCTCTAGGTCCAACACATTTGACAAGAGAAGACTGGTCAACTGTTTCCTGCTCCTTCAATCATGAATGGAGTGAATGAACTACTGTTTTCTGTTTCTTATTTCCCATTATGTCACTAGGTGTGGGGGCATTTATTGTTTCCAATTCTTTACATATTTTGGCTTGGACAGATCATATTTTGTCTGCAAGTGCCTTTTGGACCCCTGCATAATGCTCCTTGCTTGGATTCATATTTTGGTTCAAAACCTTGGGCTTTTCCCACGTTTTGAACAATGAATACATTTCTTTGGTTTCATTAACAGCCCTATTTATTTGCTTGTTGTAATGATTTTGTTTGACCTCTAAGATCTTACTTATTTGTATTCCTTCTTCCAACATTTCTATTCCTCTTTATTCTTTAGGACTTTATCTTTAAGCCAATTATTTTTGGTCTGGCTTTTCTTTTGTTTAAGTTGAGCCAACTCCGGGGTAAACATTTCTGCTGGTTGGAAAAATCCCTCACACTCCGCGATCCAATCCAACAATACTGTCAAGTGCATGCTAAAACTTTCCACTAGCATATTGGGAGAATCCAAACCAGTGGTCTGGATCACCAGATTGCTCATGCATTTGGCAAGGTCAGCTGGTTTGATAGCACGGTAGCTCCTCGCACTAACTTTACATGGCAGCTCATGTTTCTGACATAGAGGTTTGGGAAGCTGTATCGATCAAGAATAGGGATGAAAACACAATGAGAGCCACCTTTAGGCACAATGATTTGTGATTGTGTGTTTGATTCTTAAATTATTTTTGGGGCCATTTGGCTTTGAGATGATTGTTGTTGTAGACTGGATCCACTATGCTTCTATTTGTGTTGATCTTTGAGGGCTCCATTCTGGAATGTCAGATGTGGTCATGTGAATACCCTGGCAAAAATGTGTGAGGGATAACTTATATTTAATGTGTTTTTCTATTCATGTATCTTGATATACCACACTTTCACCTATTCTGGAATCCTGCTTCTTTTGGATAAACATATGGAGATATTACATTAAGTGCTACTGGGGGAAGACCTCACAGAGAATACTTAGCTTCATTAAATAGATAATTTGCCTGAAGTATAGAGATCTGGAGTGGATTGTAAAGATGTCAAAAGAGAATTTCATAGGCAAGTAGACTGTATGGAGAAACAGCAACAACTGATGCAGGATGTGTGAAAAGAAAGAGGCACAAGAAGATTGACAAGAGAACAGCTGAGTGACTATGTAAATTGGAGTCAAATAAAGTTTGCTGATTTGAATAAATGTCAGTGCAAAGAGCCTTACACTTAATTATCGTGGCCCCAGGGAACCATTCAAGGACATGAATGATTGAGAACACATGATCAGAAGGTCAATGACGCATTAAGAATTGAGCTGCTGCATTGTACACATTGAAGCTGGGCAATTCAATACTGGGGAATAGTGGGACAATAGGCTTTACAGTTGTCAAGTCTGATTGAAATAAAGCTGTTGACTACTGTAACCTGGACAGAAAAAGTGAAAAATTAAGAATTCTCTGAAGAACGTGCAACTGATAAATACAAGCTTTGGCCACATTCACTGTGATTAGTGAGAGTCAGGGCTGAGTCACTGTTTACTTCAAGAATCTTCACAATAGAAACAGGTGCTAGACAAGCATAGACATGGGTGAGGAAGGAGGTAGGTGATGACACATCATGGTTAATAAAAGGCATATGGATCTGTGCTTTGTTGATTTAAGAAACTCTGGATTAAGAGTCTGAGTTGTGTTGATTCATTTTATGGAAATCTGTAGTGAAAAACACCAAAAGAAAATGTGCCTGTGTGTAAACTGAATCTCATTGATCAAACGCAGTTAATGAAAATGTTATTTCCCAATCCAAGGATTGCATTCCCTGATCCCAGATAGAAACCTCAAAAACATATATGTTCTGCTGTCAACCTTTATGTAACAGGGTCAAAATGCTAAACTGCCATGAAATCAGTTTATCAGGACTTTGCAAAATGGTGGTTAGTTACCTCCAAATATTAGACTTTATTATTTGGTGGTGATGGAAAAATCAGGATACTGGTGTACAAGGATGTTTTAATATGATACCGTTGCTAGATTGTGAGGCTGCTGTGAAACCAGAGCAATTCATGGTCACATGTTGAACTATTTGAAAATCAGAAGAAAGGACACCACCATGTCACTGTATGAAAATTAGGAGTATACATCACTGTGCATAAATTAGTAGCAGAAGAATATTAATTTGAAATGGAGCAAGCTTGTATATGCGGTAAAAGCTAGAAATAAACATGCATTTTGACCTATCATTTCTAATAAGAATAATGGGACCAGCTTTGCCTGTTGATGATAGTGTACTTGAAGATGAATAGCACCTGTGCTGTTCAGATAGACCATGTACCCAGCTCATGAGTATGACACTAGATACACCTGAATAAGTTCAATATGTTGCCTCAGTTTTCTCAATGCAGGAGACTTCACTGGTTTTGGATGCACAAAAAGCTGAGAAGGCCAAAAGACCTGATATGGCAGATCTCCTCAAATCAGAACTGTTAAGGTTGGTCCCCATTCTCGAGTGGCATTTAAAATATATTGACAAAAGATTTTTGAGATGCGCTGAATTGACAAGGGCTGTCTACGGCTGGACCTGCTGCTCCCTGCTGAGGATTGCTATGTGCTGTGCCTTTCTGCTCCCTGTGACTTTAAAGGAAAAGAGAAAGAAAAACAAAGAAAGGACTCTTTTTCGAGCACCGTAGGCCCGCCCCTCCATCCCACAATCAATTTAATCTGGGAATCTCGCGCTTTATGCGCGCGCGCTTTTTGAGGAACGCTCTTTTGACAAGGGCTGTCCACGGCTGGACCTGCTGCTCCCTGCTGAGGATTGCTGTGTGCTGTGCCTTTCTGCTCCCTCTGACTTTAAAGGGTATGAACTTTGTTGCAGAAGCGAATTGTGCCAGCCAGATTGATAGACTGTGTTTACTGATATTAGTATCTCTCTTTTCGTAGAAAAGAGAAAGAAAAACAAAGAAAGGACTGTTTTTCAAGCACCGCGGGCCTCGCCCCTCCATCCCACAATCCATTTAATCTGGGAATCTCGTGCTTTATGCACGCGCGCTTTTTGAGAAGCGCTGTTTTGACAAGGGCTGTCTATGGCTGTCCACGGGTGTTGAGGGCTTTGAAAGTGCACAGTGCTCATATTTACCTGCTTCTGTTCCTATTGTGGGGGGTTGTTTTCCTTCCTTATAATTGTATGGTCAATATTATTTTATTTTGTTTTTTTTTCCCTTTTACTATTGGCATAATTTATTGGTAGAGTCCTAAAACATCAGGCTATCTTCTGCTCTAGCATATATACCTTTAAAACCAATATGCCAGACATGCCAGCTAGCTCTAAAATGGCAGAGTGCGGCCCGTGTGCCTCATTATCAGGGAAAATCGCCCAAACACATATTGTTCTGTCCCCGGCGGTGAAAAAAGACATTGTTATGAATGACATCAGGAATTACTGTGTGCTTCGTGGCTCAAATCTGGGTGCCGGGAGAGAAGGAGGAAGAAGACGGTCCCGAGTTTTGAGATCTGTTGAGGAGTCTTGCCCCAATCAAAGTAGATCCAAATTTGGTGACGAACAAGATTCAGGTGAAGACCAGAGTCCAACAAGTACGTGTAAACGACAAAACTTTGTATCGCCAAGTCCTCAAGGTGATAATTCCAATCGTGGCTCATGCAACGTCACCCATGTATCAATTTCCGACGCTTCCGAATTAGAGGAGAACAACAACTTCTCTACCCCAATGATGAACAGTGGGGCTCCTCCCATTGATTTGGCCCAAACATCCATTTCTGTTCTATCCCTCCATGGTAGCTTTTTTAATGGACTACATGAAGAAAATGTGGCATGTTCTCTGCGACTATATAACGAGAACCACTCTATTTCCACCTGTCCCTCTGTTTCCTTCATAGCCCCAACTCCTAGGCACCCTAAACCTCTGCCTCCGGCCCCTGAATGACCCCTCAACCCCCTTTACTTGGAATCACACTAGCTGCAATTAACAATGCAATTGTCACTTTAGGACGGCTATTTGAGACACTTGACCAAAAGATCTCATACCAAGCGTCTCAAATTACTTGTATTGCTGAATGTATTGAAAAAGAAACAATCCAAAAGAACTGTGTTCGGGAAAGAGGTAAGCAGCATCCAACTAATGACAATGATATTGTAGCTGGACTGGTGATGCCTCAGCAAAACACCTCTGTACCCCCTAGGCCAGTTCTTCCAACTTTTTCTGAAGTGATTAGTTCTCCCAGCTCCTTAGATGTGGAAGCTAGAGTGAACCATGTCCCAGTTGACATGGGACTGAAAGTCCCACCTCAGAAAATGTTTGATATATTTCAACCTAAGAAAGGAACAAAAAAATAATTGAAGACATATTCTAAAAAGATAACTCTGTCTGAATCTAAGGGAAAAAAGAAAACAAAGAACATTATGAACTCTGAAATAACTTCTAATTTCTCCACTAAACAATTTATTAAGAGACCAAGAACGACTCAACCTTCAATGGCAAGTGAGGTGGTGATAAATAAATATAAATTAATGTGAAACAACAACAGGAGTCCATCTGTCCCGGGCAAGGAAGCGGGAGGTAGTCTTGCACATCAACCTTTTGACAAATTGGTTAATGAAATATCTAAAATTCAGCCTCCACCGGTGAAAGGCAATAATGGAGTGGCAATTGCACTTGTAACATCCGAAATACACACTGAGCCACCACAAGCAAAGACTTTGGAGGAACAAGAAATGTCAGAACCAAGCTCTACGCAGGAAAGAGATTGGCGAAGCAGTGGATGCTTACTTAGAATCACAAGCATCGTGTGACTCACAGTTGAATCCTTCCACCGCTAAAAATTATGAAGGAACTAAAGGAAGATCTAATTTCAATCCAGAAGAATACACAAGAGAGGCTCTGTCACACTGAATGACCTGTTCATGCCAAATGACACAGACGGCAGAGATTCCAACAACTCAAGAAAGAAGAGACTCTTACGCATCTGCCACAGCAAATTCGCAGCATGCTACAAAACCAGCCCCTCTGCTTGTTAATGCTGATCAAAACAGATACAAACAAGCGAATCCAAGACCAAAAAAGGATCAGTTCACTTTTATTGTAAAGTGTCGGCCCGCTCCGTTTCAACAATATACAGTTTGTCGAGCAAATATTCTGAACATTTTCAAAGACACATCTTTGCTTACTGACGTATCCACAGTCGACTTGGTACAAGTGGAATTTCCGAATTTGTTCCACCCGGAGACGGTGAGATTGTGGATTGCCTCAGCTTTGGTGGCGAGAACTATCTGGGAAGCGATGGAGGCGATCTTTGAGTTAGGCTTCATCATAACGCAAGATCAAGCCACCTCTAAGCCCCTGGAGTTTACCAAAACTGTCATAAATAAATACATTAGTGGTCTCCGGCAAACCACCCCTGGCTTACCTTGTGATGTACATCACTCATAACCTAACAATAATCATGCTTAGAGATACGGAAAAACATCACGTACCAAACTTGTCAGTTGGAACACAAGAGATCATTCACATTTAATGTCCTCCTTTGCAAAACATCTTACAGATTTTGACATACTTGTGATTCAAGAAATATGGCTGAGGAACCCGCCGGTCTGGAATGGTTACGACATCTTATTGGTGCCAGCCTTATGGGCCTCCCAGGGCAGACCCACTTCGGGACTGATGGTGGCAACTTAATTAAGTTCTTTGTGCATATTGCAACCTTGGGCTACTCTTAACCAATGTATACAATTGGTCCAGATTCTAACTGGAGAGCATGTGATTGCCTTGGTTAATATTTACTGAAATCCAGCTGCCTCTAGTAATAACCTCTTTTTCAGGAATATTACCGAAATATTTGATCTCATGGCCTTGGATAAGGAGGTTACAAATATCATTGTGGCTGGTGAACTGTTTAGATAAAAGAGAGCTGTTAAAACCAACAATAGTGAAATGGAAGAACCTAATCGAGGAGCGGCAACTAAAAAATGCTTAATGGCTCAACCAAGGGTGATATACCCCCGAAGACATCCTGGACAAGAGGCCCAAGTGAAAGTATTATTGATTACATATTCACTGATGCACCTCTTTTTCAAAAAATCACCCAATTTGAAGTGATTGAGCAATGTTTCAGCGACCACAATCTTTTGACAATGTCCTGGGAAACAAAGTGTCCAGCCCATCAAAGAGACCACTACATCCACAATTTGGAAATCAATAACAACAAAACGAGATTCAGATGGAATGAAGAAAAATTAGCTCATTTTGAAACCAAACTGAAGCGGAACGTAGCATATTTCAAAGATTCACTCTATACATCTGCACTATTGAATTTAAGGTAATGGAGAAAACTTTAGTCATAAAGTCAAAACTCATTGTTTCGATCAGGAACAAAAGGAAAGAAAAGCACAAAAACACAGAGAAATAAATGCTCTGAAGTTCTTGCCTATGGAGAACAGAAAAGCAGCCCTGCAATCTATAAAGTGTCGCTATCGAAACTGGACCCGGGCAAGAAGAGCCTCTATATATCAGAGAGACAGAGAGACTATGCTGAGAACATGGTCATCAAAAAACTCTCCGGAAATGTGGGCACTTTTGAATAACATCACAGGGAAAAAACAACTTGCGGCCCAAATCAATGGGCTGACCGAAAAGCAATGGCTCACATACTTCCAAAATTATGTAATGTGTCACAATGGGCGAACCAAACCACACCAATAATTAAATGCGATAAGTGGCAATTAAATATTGAAATAGAAGACATTGAGGAGTTCATTATTAAGTCTTCAAGTTCATGAGCTCCGGGGCCCGATGGTCTCACTAATGCCATCCTGAAAGCACACCCACACGAATGGGCTAAGATCCTACATACTATCTTTGTGAATGTTGTTAAAAAAAAGTAAATTCCCGAATCATGGTGTAAAGCAGTAGTCATTCCAATATACAAAAAGGGAAATCTTTCATTACCACAGAATTATAGGCCTATATCCCTGCTGGATGTCAATGCCAAAATGTTCTTGCGATGCGTGTTGCGGGATTTTAACTCTTGGACTAAAACGTATCACAAGAGAGACCCATGCAAGACAGGCTTTGTACGAGGGGTGGGCACTAGTGTCAACTTGACATCATTATATGCAATCCAGCATCACGCCTTAATTAATAAACAACCTCTGTACTTCGCCTACATTGATTTTCATGCGGCTTTTGACTCAATCTCCCGGGCGATCCTGCTGCAGAAATTGCAAAGAGCCAAACGCCCAGCAACTGTTATGGACATCATTAACAAATTACACTCTGACACATCGATTCAAGTTAGATTGAATGTGGAAGGTCTACTTTCAGCCTCTGTTGTTAGTAATATGGGCTGCGGCAGGGATGCATCCTAGCATCCGCCTTGTTTAATTTTTTTATTCATGATATCCCAGAAATCTTTCAAAATCTGTCAAGTGATTCCCCATCACTGTGCTTAGTGAAGGTTCCTGCTTCAATATACGCGGATGGCTTGATTTTATTATCTAAAACTCAGAGTGGCCTACAAAAAGCATTAAAAGCCTTAGAAGATTACATTTTGCAAAATCAACTCATAATCAATATTAATAAAACAAAAATCATGATTTATAATGCGCAACCAAGACAGTCAAATAAATTTGAATGGTCATTGCAAGACACTAATTTAGAAATAGTCCAACAATATACTTACCTCGGGTTGCAAATCAGCACTCTGCAACCTAACCAAGCACATTTGGCACTTCTGAAACAGAGAATAATAACAGCTATCTCTCAAGCGAAAATCATACTATACAAATAAGGGAAGTTCTAAAAAAAAACATAATTACCTATTATAATCAGAAGACCGTCCCAGTAATCTTGTATGGTCTAGAAACGTGGAGAGTAATGAAAAGAGCTACTCTCGAGAAATTCTAAGGTAAATTCTGGAGGAGAGTTTTAAATCTCCCTTAGTGCACGCCGCGTACATTGATTCAATACGAAATTGGTCAGCTATCCCTTTTTGCCAGATTTCAGTGGCGTCAATGTGCACTGTTTAGGAAATATTTGTTAGCAGGATAATCTGAAAACTTGCTATCGGTACTTGCGGGGTACATGTTAAAATCCAAACATCCATTTCCAGTTCAGTGGTGTAATAATGTATTAGACACCTTGGTAGCTGCAGATATATCTGTGCAACTTCTTGTTGAAAACCCAGACAGAGCAACAAAAAAGCTGTATCTATATGATTGGATTCAAACTCGACAATCATGTCTGAGACACAAAGTATTCAGAAATAATCCTTTTGCTGAGAAGAAACTTGGTCAATGTCAGCCTTATTTGCTTCGATATCCTACCCCAGTACTTCGCTCTGTGATTTTGTGTTTTCGCTTCAATCTGTGGAATACAGGTGAAATAATGGTCACTAGAAAGGTTCTCGATAAATCGCTAGACTTTTGTCGAATCTGCAAGAACAAGCAAATGAGAGAATCATTATCGCATTTGTTTATGATTTACCCGGGTGTTGCTGAAGAACGTGAGCTATTTCTACATAAACATTGCGAATACCTTACTCTTGACTTGATGGAAAAATGGAATGTATTTTTCTCAACAAACAAACTGGGTAATTTATAGAATTTCGCACAAAAGTGCCGCACGCGTCTGGCGCACAGTGTTCCCGTGCAATACACTGCGCCAGCCTCGTGCGATAAATAAATAAATAAATCCATTTCATCGCACAGCATATTCATGGATTTTAGCCTCCAAAACCAGCCGTAGTGCAGAGTGGCGCAGCGACCCTGCAGCAGCGCCAGTTACGCCCCCAAGAACGCCTTCGCGCAAGGAAAAACCATCAAAATCCCCAATTCATCGCAAATGACTGCGCTAACCCTGGACCAGTTTACAGGGCTGCCAAACAGCAAACGCCAAGCGGGGAATGTGTATTTCAGGGGTTTGCGGGAAGTTCCACACGCGATTGCCCTGGGTACGTGTATTTCGGGGTGCGCGTGAAGTCTCACACGTGAATCCTGCAGGGTACATGTATTTCGGGGTGCACGGGAAGTTTCACGCGCAAATTCAGCAGGGTACGTGTATTTCAGGGGTGCGTGGGAAGTTCCACACGCGATTGCCCTGGGTACATGTATTTCAGGGTGCGTGTGAGGTTTCACATGCGAATCCTGCAGGGTATATGTATTTCGGGGTGCACAGGAAGTTTCACACGTGAATTCAGCAGGGTACATGTATTTCAGGGGTTCCGGGGAGTACTACACGTGAATTGCCATGGGTACATGTATTTCGGGGTGCGCGTGAAGTTTCACACGCGAATCCTGCAGGGTACGTGTATTTCGGGCTGCACGGGAAGTTTCACACACAAATTCAGCAGGGTACGTGTATTTCAGGGGTTCCGGGGAGTACTACACGTGAATTGGCCGTGTGGGTCCTCCCAGGTGTTCCCTCTACATCCTCCACGGCCCCTGCAGGCAGCCCACACCACAGGGGACTACCCTGCACCCCTGCTCATGTCCCGCAGGCAGCCCATCCACCAAGGGCATGCCCCCCATCCAAGCCACATGTCACCTTGCACTACTGATCAACAACGCATGTCTCCCAGCACCCCCACCCCCCAGCACTGTGGGGCACCTGTCAGCAGGCCCCCACTCATGTCCAACTCATGTCCCCCTGCACCCCCACACCCCAGCATCCAGGGGCACCCTCCACCAGGCCACCACTCATGTCCAACTCATGTCCCCTGCACCACCACCCCCCAGCAGTGCAGGGGCACCCTCCACCAGGCCCCCAATCATGTCTCCCAGCACCCCCACCCCCCAGCAGTGTAGGGCACCTGCCAGCAGGCCCCCACTCATGTCTCCCAGCACCCCCACCCCCCAGCAGTACAAGGCACTTGCCGGCAGGCCCCCACTCATGTCAGTCAGCACCCCCACCCGCCAGCAGTGCAGGGCACCTGCCAGCAGGCCCCCACTCATGTCCAACTCATGTCTCCTGCACCACCACCCCCCAGCATCCAGGGGCACCCTCCACCAGGCCCCCACTCATGTCTCCCAGCACCCCCACCCCCCAGCAGTGCAGGGCACCTGCCAGCAGGCCCCCACTCATGTCTCCCAGCACCCCCAACCCCCAGCAGTACAGGGCACCTGCCAGCAGGCCCCCACTCATGTCCAACTCATGTCTCCCTGCACCCCCACCCCCCAGAACTGTGGGGCACCTGCCAGCAGGCCCCCATACATGTCCCCCCAACACCTCATGATGTTCCATAATCATGGCCCCCATGCCCCCTCAATACACTGCCTATGCCACCCCAGTCCGAATACACCACCAGGTTTGACATCCACCCCACAAAGAAATCACCAGCACATGATGCATCCCAAATGGCTAGTCTGCACATCAACATATATCCGTCAAACCCATACAATGACAGCATTTGAATGATAAAACACACATTGTGACATGCATGAAACAAAGAGAGAATACCACACATTGAATTACCAAATGATAATGTATTAAACAGAAAAGCAAGGCAATGAAATGGAACAGAAGAAAATGGAAATAATAAATGAAATCCAGCATGTCCAATACATGAAAAAGATGCATGAAATCCAAATGAAAAGCAATCCAAAAGCAAGTCTCCAAAGTGTCAGTCTGAGAAAATAAATCCAAGGTGCAAAAATAATAAAAAACCATTGATCCATGGGAAAAAAAATCAACAATCCAAATCCATTGTCAAACTATGTACAAAGTCAACATCCAGGGTCCATGTGCCCAATCCTTTAAATGAAACCTATAAAATAAAATCTTACCTAATGAAGAACTATATACAAGAAGTTGGGGCATTGTCCAAGCGCACCAAAACAAAACAAAACTGAAAGGAATCTTAACACTAAAGAACTATTTACAAGGGCAGCGGGCTAGTCCGACGGCTCACTTCTGGATGTTCGGGGCCAGGGCATCATCGAACTCCTGCTCAATGTCCCGGAGGCGGTCTTCTTCCATGGCCCCGAGGGTCCGCAGGGATGACGACAACTCCCTGCGGATTGCCTCGAGGCACTCGGCCCGCCTCAGGGCCCTCCGCATGGAGTTCTCCGCCCTGACCATCGTGAGCCGTGCCTCTTCCGCCCGCTGCCGCTCCGCATCTATGGCGTGGCCCAACCGCTGCCACACGGAAGACACTTCCCGTCCTGGGTCCTCCTGCCCTCCGGCCAATGCCAGCCCCTCCGATGTCAAAGGCCCCGAGCCATCATGGCTCCCACCTCGTTGCTGCTGCTGCTGTGCCTGTGCCCTGGCTCCTGCTGCCTGCACATCCTCCACCGGCCGGGGGTGCAGTCGTTGATGTGGCCACCCCTGCTGGATGTCCGACTCCCGACTGTGGCAGGGATGTGGCCTCCACCAGCCTGGCCGCACCATCAGAGGCAGCTCCACAGGGCACCCAGGTGACAAATGGGTGGAAAGATGGCATGGAGGACGACTGGCGCATAGGGTGTTCAGTTGAGGAGGGGGTCGGAACAAGCTCCAGCAAACGGAGGAATCCGGCCTGGGTGACCTGTCCCAGTAGGCCGATGCGGTCAACGAGCCATTCGAGATGACGTGCAGTCTCCTCATAAAAAGACTGCAGGTCACCTCGCATGGCCCATTGACGCAACGCCACACCAGTCAGGACAGGCTCAACCCGTACCTGGATAGCCACGTCCGCAGGCAGAGGAAGGCCAGTTGTTGTAAGCTCATCCCCTGCCTGTAAACCGGTCTGGACGTAGGCATCCCTGCTGGTGCAAGATGATACAGTGACAGGATCAGGGACAGGATTGCACACAGGCACCTCCGCGGTGGCCTGTGCTGCCTCCTGTCCCTGGTCCTGCACTGCACCACTAGCACCAGTGGATTCCCCACCTCCAGACCCCGTCTCTGTCGCTTGCACGGCCTCCTCCTCCACCAAACCCCCCACCAACCTGGATGACTCCGTGCCATCTTCCCCCGTTGGGCCTTGTGGGGTCCCAGCTGCCCCTTCTGCTGCCGAGGAGTCCAACTTCGACCTCTGCCTTTTGGACCTCCCCCCGGCAGCTGCGGCCTGGGACGCGGCACCGGACTCCTCACTCCCCGACGAGATGAAAACTTGGGAGGGGAGCCGGGACTTGCGTCTCCAGCTGGCGGTGCGATCCCTGCCGCTGTGCTCCACAGCACCTTCTTCGCCCTCTTCATCAGTTGACGCTGCAGACAGGGAGAAATAAAACACAGGCATCAGGGCACTGTACAATGGACACATACACACATGACAGTGGCATTGGCAAACCTCAGACATGGCATCACAATCGCAAACACACATGACATTTCAACTCGCACACATGAGCCATACCACAGCCATATCGCAACAGCCAGCACCATCCATACACATACAACAGCATGAGCAGGCAAAGGTGAGCCAGACATCACATGCAACACAGGGAGTGCACTACACATGCACACACATCACCACACTTGCATGCATGTGTAGACCTCTGCCGTGTGCTGTGTTGAGATCGGCATCCATGTCACATCTGCCAATCAGTCTTCCACATCCCGGTGTCACATGCATCCATGTTGCATCACTGTTGCACCCTTGTCAAATACACACACATGCACATGTACACAGTGCAGATACATGCAGCTGAAACCAACATCCATGTGTGACATCACGAACAGGCCTACTTACATACACATTCATTCAAACATGTGTGCCCACACATCTGCATTTGGCATGCAAGCCTACACACACAAGCACCATCCATGTCTCACACATGAGAGCCCTCGCATGTGTTAGCCTCATGGCCCTGTACACCCCCCATACTAGGCCCCATAAAAACACATGTGCAACCTGCACACTACTGGCACACCACCACACGCACAGCTTACAATCAGGATGCATGTACACTTACGGCTCGACTCCAGACGGGTCTGGCTCTCAAGGACCTGGACGTGGAGCGCTGGGGATATGGGTTCCAGGACCCTCATCTGATCTTCCGACAAGTGGCCCTGACGCCCCTTAGCATCCGCTGCCTTCAAGAGGCGCCGGGCCTTGTTGAGGTCCTGGACCTTAAGTCCTCCCAGCGCTTTTTGCCATGATGGAATAGTCGGACTGCCACCCCCTCCGCGTTGATGGCAGTCACGATGTCCGTCCAGATCCGAGTCTGTCCTTCCTTGTCGGCGCGCAAACTTCCGAAGAGGGCATCATACTGCCCCAGGACTTGCTCCACCAGGACACCAACTTCGGTGGCAGTGAAGCTGGTGCCCCTCTGCCTCTCTGGCCGGGGGTTGCCAGTGGTGCCAGATGTTGCAGTGCCCGACATGACAACCCCAGAGGCAGGAGTGGGTGGGCAAATGGGTCCTGGGGCTGGTCTGTGGAGCGATGGAATCCCAGTCGGGAGTCTTCGGTTCCAGCAGGGGTGGTCACAGCAACAGCACCCCTGGCTGATGTGCAGGCAGCAAATGGTAGGGCACATGGGCAGCAGGCAGTCAGGCAGCAGCAGATGGCAGATGGGAGCGTGCTTGGGGCTCTGGGGGGCAGTAATTTGGCCTTCTGGGCAGGAGCGTGGTCTTCCGTGTGCTTACACATGGCCATCTTGATACGGAGTGATTTGGCACGTGAAAATCCAGCACGTCTGCGTGTAATTCGAGGAAAGGCCCTTAGCGCGTTAGCGCATCAGCACACGTACACAAATTCATTGGCCCAAAGGTCCCCAGCGTGTAGGCGCGTCTATGACGTTACGCGCACGTGCGTTTTCCATGGCGCGTAGAAAAAATAAGCACGTCAGAGTGTCAAAGCGTTTAATTGGTGGAAAGGGCCTCAGCACGTATGCACGTCTGTGACGTGCGTGCGCGGGCGTTTCCCTGTACACAGGTGCATGTTACACGTCCAATGACTGCACGTCAGAGTGTCAGCTCGTGTAATTGGAGGATAGGGCCTTAGCGCGTACACGCGGAAGTGACGCTAGACATGTGGGCATGTTTAAAAGGTACGTGTAGAACGCCATTTCCTTGTACGTGCTTTTCGTGGAGAGCGAGTGGGTGAAATCTGTACTTCTTGTCGGTTCACACGCGATTTACTTCACGGCGTTCCAAGTTCGTACTCCCTGTTACCTCTGACAGCTTTTTCTCTTTTTGTCTTTTTCCTGGGCCTGTTTCCTCAAACAGCGTTCACTTCTTCTGATGTCCTGTCTCCTCAGAGAGTGTACAATTCTTCTTTTGGCGGGGGTGTTGCCAACGCGCACACGGGCGTCTTGTTCACGCTATATTTCCAGGCAGACGGTGAGTCGTGCACGTATATAACATCTGTGCGTGCCCCGTGTGTCGCATACCCCTTCAGAGGTCATTCTAGGCGGCGTGTGACACACATACGTTCATTTTTGTGTTTGTGTGCATGGGGGCCAGTGTAGTGCAGGTTTATTTTTCCATGCACGTGGTCTAGGAGGGGCTGCGTGCACATTATCTCCCTTTTTTGGGGTGCCTGTGCGTTGCGTGACCCGTCATCTTCCCCCAGGGGTCACATACAGCCTTGCTAGAGCACTAGGGTACGAATTCCATCTAGTACCCTACCCCTTTGACCCCCAATTGCCCAGGACAATAGTTTACTGCAACTCCCATACGCACAACAACATCAGTGCCATGTTGGGAGGCGAGCACGCAGTAAGGGTGGCAAAGGTGGCCGAGTCTCAAGAGGTGGGCGTGGTGGATACGGTAGGGGACGTGGCCGGAGCTTGCAGGGTGCCCCTAGCCCCCCATGTGTGGGTGACCAGTCAGGGACACCCATGCCCCCCCTGGTTGAGGGTAACGGGGCTGACACCATCCCTGCTCAGCCCTTGTTGGACCAGCCCATTGTGGCACCAGACCTGGCACAGGGTGACTCCATGGCTGACCTCCAGGTCAGCAGGTCTAGGCCACGTGTGGTGGTGCACGTTAGTGTCACCAGGCCACGTGGATCAGGGGCAGCTATGTCATCTGCTGCCCCGAGTAGGCAGGGTGGGGAGGCTGCAGGGGCAGCTGCGGCTCCATCCACCCCAGCTCTGAGTCTCCCAGCCAGGACAGTGTTGGTCCCAGTCCATCCTGCTGACGTTTCCCCTGACTACATCACACTTCAGCTAATGCCTGCACCAAGTCCCATGGTGAGTGTTCATTCCCACACTCCTAGTCCACAGTCCACCACGGCTCCTGCCCCTAGTGTCCAGAGCGGCGTAGGACACTCAGGATCCCCACCACCTTCCAAGCGGAAGAGGAAGAGTGCTCGTCCAGTACAGACTGATGCCCCAGACACGGCTACACAGTCCGGCCCGCCAAGGAAGCCCAGCTTCAATCAGGCTGAACTTGATGCACTTGTGGAGTATGTGTCCGCACATGACTACGAAATGGTGATTACTGCAGGATGCAAGACCACACCTGCACAACGTCTGGCACACTGGCAGACCATTGCGTACATCATAAGTGCCCTTGGATTCGTGAGGCGCACAGCTAATGATTGCTACAAGCGCTGGAATGACCTGAAGCGCAGGGCAAAGAAAAAGCTGGCCTCAAGTCATGCCGCTACTCTAGTGACTGGAGGTGGGTCTCCAGCAGAGGACATTGAACTCACGCCACATGAGTATGTTTCTGGGACCTACATCACAGACGGACAGATCCAAGGCGTGGGAGACCTGCCAGATTACGAGGCATTGTCCGGTGAGTGCACATGCATGTGTGTGTCATCCATGTGCATGGTGTGTTTGTGAGGGCTTCTGATTGAGTGCCAGGTGAGGGTGTGTGTGCCTGAGTGGTTTGGGTCACCCATGTGCTTCATCCAGTACATTCTGGGCACCAAGATTTGGGTATTGCAGTATCCCTTCTGGCAACAGTAGACATTTAGCCCAACATCACGCCAGTTGCCCTTGAAGTGTCTTCTTGCCACAACATTGTTGCGTATTATTCTGTGTTCATTCAGGCTGATTGTTTGCATTCCACCACTTTCACTAGGCATTTCTCAGTCCTATTGTCACATGTGTGACATGGCTATGGTACATGCCATCTTTGTGATGGCATGTGTCATGTATGTGTATTGGACATGCCAATCACAGGCCAATGTGTGATGGCACTGCTAGCCAGCATGCAGCAAATGTGTTGGTCTTCCATCTTGGTGTCATCAATGTGTGACATTTGCCTCCCCTTCATACACAGTGACGGTGCATGCATGGGAGGGTTATAGTCATGTGGGACATGTATCAATGAAGTACTGGTTCTGTTGCTTCTCAGCCCTAATTGTGTGCGATGGTGCTAATGCCTGTTCCCATTTCTTTTCTTTCATGTATTTGCAGGGGATGACGCACTTGATACTGCTGGGGTTGTGGAGATGGTGCAGACCCAGGAGGGGTCTCAGGCCCGACCGGGCACCAGTGAGGGACGTGGTGTGGTGGTGGGTGAGGACCCACACTTGCTGCAGACCATTTTCTCAAGGGGTGTCTCTGGGTGCACCTCCCTCGAGCTCTATTCAAGTGTCGATTCGGATGATGAGACCTATGTGCCGTTGCAGGTAAGTGTTTCTGGGAGGGATTCTGTACTGTCCAACCCACCTGCACCAGGGGTAGAACCCTCAATGGGGATGTCAGTGTTGGTAGGTCCGCCTTTGGTGGTTAC
Organism: Ambystoma mexicanum; assembly: GCF_040938575.1. Classification (NCBI taxonomy): domain Eukaryota; kingdom Metazoa; phylum Chordata; class Amphibia; order Caudata; family Ambystomatidae; genus Ambystoma; species Ambystoma mexicanum. The sequence continues at coordinate 941,559,278 of NC_090936.1, read as the reverse complement.
GGATGCAGGGTCACACTCCGCAACATCTGATCCTGTTCCTGGGCCAGCAGATCAGAGGGGGAATGCAGTCCTGCAGCCTCAGGCAGTGCCGGCACAGCAAGGAGCAGTTCGCCTTGTCCCAGACAGGTGTGGTGCCCGCCGACGCGGTGGCCGTACGCCACCTGGCAATACCGCATGGGAGCAATCCATATACGGTATGGCAAACCAAGAGGCAGCATCATCTGAGATGATGGCTCAGGCCATGGATAGGGTGGCCACTTCCATTGCCCCCCAAGAAAGGCTGATGGAACAACTACAGCAGGCAACAGACTCCATTTGCCATTCACACAGGGAGGACATGTTGGCGTCCAACAGGGACAGACGGGCGGCACTGTAGACTCTGCGGGAAGCCATTACTATTGAGTCCCAGGGCCATAGGGAAGCCCTGAGGGTGGAACTCTGTCAGCTCAGGGTGACTCTTGTTGAGCATGAGGCTTCAACTGACACGAGGACAGAACAGCAGATGGAGCGGCTCACACGTACACTCTCAGCTGAGATGCAGGCAACTCGGGAGGAGGTCCGGGCATCCCGTGAGTTGTTGCATTGGGACCTCCGCATGATTATCCTCCAGAACCAGACCTCCACACCCGCATGCTTGCTGCAATGGAGGACCAGACTAGGGCTTTGCGTGGGCTGCCTCCCATAGTACCACCACCTCCTGATGCAGCTGCAGAGGGTGAGGAGAGCGACAGCAGTGATTCTCTCACAATAGGGTAGCCGTGCAGGCCATGAACCCATGGAGGTGTTTTTTTTTCCCCAAAATCCACACAGATGGGTTTTGGTGTGCACCCTGTCCTCGGACCTCCTGGGTGGCCTCCCCCAACCCCCCTAGCCCATACATGGCCATTTTTGATTTTTGATTTTTGATTTTCTTTACAGTGTGTTGCCTTGTGTGGCTCCCGTGGGCATACGCTGTATTGTGGCTGGGCACATGCAGGCTTTTCCTGAATTTGGGTTAGATGCTTGGGTTTGTGTGACACACACCCCTCCTGCTTCCCGTTTCCATGGGCTTGCAAAGGGTGTGCCCAAGTGACATTGACTTACACAGTGACGTTGGACTCCCATTTGCTGTGTGGGCAGTCTGTAGTCAATATTGTGTATACATTCCTAGTGCATATTGTTGTTGTATTGTACACTGCATGGTGTATTGATATGTGCCTCTGCATCCATCTCATCCTCCTAATTTGCAGGTCCATTCCTCATGTCTTCACAAGGCGGTCTACTTTGGAAATGGAGTCGATGTTGTAAGCAGTGCACCTACACTTTTGCGTGGCGCTAACACTGTACAGTTGGAAGTGGTCGAAGTGCTGGCATTATCAGGTAGTGAGACTACCAATTTTTTAAATCTGTACTGTCATGTTTATGGTAGGTTTGAGGTTGTGTAGGTGATTTGTCTTATTGCTAAATATTTGGTAATGTGTGTTGTTGGTCCTGCATTACTGTGAGCATTTCATGTGTGGCCAGTTTCCATTAGGGACACTGTACTTTGTGACACTTGTGTCATGTTGTGGGGATTACATTGTTTGCTCTCACATAGCATGACATGCCATGGTGTGTTGTGTGGCGGTGCCGGGGAGGGGTTGGGTGACATGGCACTGTTCTCATGTTGTATTTTGCAAGTGGGTATTCATTTTTGCTGCATAGAAGTGTATCTTTTGATGTCACTGCATTGGTGGTGTTTGTGTAGGTAGGGATGCACACATTGTGACACTTCCAGGTGAACAATCTCAGGCTACTATGGTTCTGACAGTTGACTGTCCCTTCATTCATCATCATTGTCAGATTGAGACATCATTGATTGTCAGATGGGATGTGCCAGGGCTGTGTGCACTCCACAGGGGGGTGATTTCTATGTGAAGTAATTAGCCACCAGCTGCGTACGGGCTGCCTCACCCCGTGCCCTTTCCCCTCCCATGCACAGCAGGCGGGAATGTGGTTGGGGATGTGGGGGCACCACCATGTCCACAGCCAGGCCCCGGCGTGTTGCAACATTGTGCAGGACACATGCTGCCACTATGATCCTGCACACTACTGGGGGAGCGTATAACAGCTGCCCGCCAGAACGGTCAAGGGAGCGAAAGCGTGACTTGAGCACTCCAAATGTGCGCTCCACCATGCCCCGAGTTGCAATATGGGCTGTGTTGTATCTTACCTCGGGAGGCGTGATGGGGTTCCGAATTGGCGTCATCATGTGGGTGCTCAGAGGGTAGGCCCTGACCCCTGGGGAGGTGATGATGGGTATCATTAGTGGGGTAGTGACATTACTCTGTATCTGACATGCATGCGTGTGCAGTGGCATTTATACTCACCAAGCAGCCATGCATCGCCATGCCGCCCAGCTTCCATGTTCCGGTTTAGGGTTGACATCCTGTAAATTAAGCTGTCGTGGGTGGACCCTGGATAGTTGGCATATACTGAGGTGATGATTCCCTTGGCAACACATACTACCTGGACGTTGATGGAATGCCAGTGCTTGCGGTTTCTATAGATGTGCTCAGATGCCCTGGGGGGACGTAGAGCCACATGGGTGCAATCAATGGCAGGAGTGCACCTAGCACTTTGGGGAATTGTGCCACTCCGTAGAAATCCTGGATGACAGCCTGCCTTTCTGCAGGTGTTCTGGGCAGGTATATGTGCCTGCGGACTGATGGGCGTGCAGTGATGATGGCCAACACCTGGTGTAGGCACCGTGACTGCGTGGCCTGTGACACCCCCCCCACTATGGCACTTGTCTGCTGAAATGATCCGGTAGCCAAGAAGTGCAGTACATTGAGGACCTTCTCCAGGGGGCTGAGTGTTTGGCAGCACAGGGTGGGTGATGTGAGGTCATCCTCCCACTCACTGACCAGGTCGAGTATTATGTGAGGTGGAAACCTGTACCTCCCATACACCTGGTCATCAGGCACACCAAAAAGGCTGGTTCTGGGTGTAAAGATTCTGGCCCTGACTATCCTCCTCCTCCTCCTGCGGTATCCCACGGCCACTGCTGCTAGGAACGGTATATTCATCCTGGCGTCTGGGCTTGTTTGTTGTTTGCACACACTTTTATGCTGCGCGGGTCGACGTACGCCTGCTTCCTGCGAGTCGACGTGTGCCTGCTTCATGCTGGCATACGTGTTTCCTGATTCGACCGTCTTTTTTGGCGCGTTGTAGGCAACCGGGTAAATCTTCCCGCCCACCCCAGGAATACACGTACCCCACTCTCCCAGGCCCAGTCGCGTGTGGAAGTTCACGCGAACCCCGTAATACACGTACCCTGCTGATATGGCGTGTGGAAGTTCACGCGAACCCGTAATACACGTACCCTGCTGAAATCGCATGTAAAACTACCCGCGCACCCCTGAAATACACGTACCCAGGCCAATCGCACTGCTGGGGGGTGGGGGTGCTGGGAGACATGAGTGGGGGCCTGGTGGAGGGTGCACCTGGATGCTGGGGGGTGGGGGTGGGGGTGCTGGGAGACATGAGTGGGGCCTGGTGGAGGGTGCCCCTGATTGCTGGGGAGTGGGGGTGCAGGGAGACATGAGTTGGACATGAGTGGGGGCCTGGTGGAGGGTTCCCCTGGATGCTGTGGGGTGGGGTGCAGGGGGACATGAGTTGGACATGAGTGGGGGCCTGCTGGCAGGTGCCCTGCACTGCTAGGGGGTGGGGGTGCAGGGGGACATGAGTTGGACATGAGTGGGGGCCTGGTGGATGGTGCCCCTGGATGCCAGGGGTGGGGGTGCAGGGAGACATGAGTGGGGGCCAGGTGGAGGGTGCCCCTGGATGCTGGGGGGTGGGGGTGCTGGGAGACATGAGTGGGGGCCTGGTGAAGGGTGCCCCTGACTGCTGGGGGGTGGGGGTGCAGGGAGACATGAGTTGGACATGGGTGGGGGCCTGCTGGCAGGTGCCCCACAGTGCTGGGGGGTGGGGGTGCAGGGGGACATGAGTTGGACATGAGTGGGGGCCTGGTGGAGGGTGCACCTGGATGCTGGGGGGAGGGAGTGCAGGGAGACATGAGTGGGGGCCTGGTGGAGGGTGCCCCTGACTGCTGGGGGGTGGGGGTGCAGGGAGACATGAGTTTGACATGAGTGGGGGCCTGGTGGAGGGTGCCCCTGACTGCTGGGGGGTGGCGAGCAGGGGGACATGGGTTGGACATGAGTGGGGGCCTGCTGGCAGGTGCCCTGCACCGCTGGGGAGTGGGGGTGCTGGGAGACATGAGTTGGACATGAGTGGGGGCCTGGTGGAGGGTGCCCCTGGATGCTGGGGGGTGGGGGTGCTGGGAGACATGAATTGGACATGAGTGTGGGCCTGCTGGCAGGTGCCCCACAGTGCTGGGGGGCGGGGGTGCAGGGGGACATGAGTTGGACATGAGTGGGGGCCTGCTGGCAGGTGCCCCTGGATGCTGGGGGGTGGGGATGCAGGGGGACATGAGTGGGGGCCTGGTGGAGGGTGCCCCTGGATGCTGGGGGGTGGGGGTGCAGGGAGACATGAGTTGGACATGAGTGGGGGCCTGCTGGCAGGTGCCCCACAGTGCTGGGGGTGGGGGTGCAGGGGGACATGAGTTAGACATGAGTGGGGGCCTGCTGGCAGGTGCCCCTGGATGCTGGGGTGTGGGGGTGCAGGGGGACATGAGTGGGGGCCTGGTGGAGGGTGCCCCTGGATGCTGGGGGGTGGGGGTGCAGGGAGACATGAGTTGGACATGAGTGGGGGCCTGCTGGCAGGTGCCCCACAGTGCTGGGGGGTGGGGGTGCAGGGGTATGTAGTTGGACATGAGTGGGGGCCTGCTGGCAGGTGCCCCTGGATGCTGGGGGGTGGGGGTGCAGGGGGACATGAGTGGGGCCTGGTGGAGGGTGCCCCTGGATGCTGGGGGGTGGGGGTGCAGGAAGACATGCGTTGGTGGGCAGTAGTGCAAGGTGACATGTGAGTTGGCTGGGGGGCATGGCCATGGTGGATGGGCTGCCTGCGGGACATGTGCAGGGGTGCAGGGTAGTCCCTTCTGGTGTGGGCTGCCTGCAGGGGCCGTGGAGGGTGTAGAGGGAACACCTGGGAGAACCCACATGGCCAATTCACGTGTAGTACGCCCCGGCACCCCCGAAATACACATAGGCTGCTGGATTCCCGTGTGGAACTTCCCGTGCACCCGAAGTACACGTACCCTGCTGAAATTGCGTATGGAACTTCACGTGCACCCCGAAATACACGTACCCTGCAAATTTGCCTGTGAAACTTCCCGCGCACCTTGGAATACACGTACCCTGCTGAAATTGCGTGTGAAACTTCACGCGCACCCCGAAATACACGTACCAAGGACAATTGCGTGTGGAACTTCCCGCACACCCCGAAATACACGTACCCAGGCCAATCGCGTGTGGAACTTCCCACGCACCACGAAATACACGCACACGCTATTTTTCACACAGCGGGTGTCCGTGTTTGTCGCGTACCCCTTTGCACCTCATTTTTCCTAGAGGGCCACATTATGGATCATTCATCATAGCTGTATATAGGTGCTTTTTGTTAGCGCACATTTTGGCGCACATTTATTTCAGGCGCAGGGACGCTACCGCCTGCTTTCTTGTGGCAGACTTGTTTGGTCCTGTGCGCTTCTTTGCCCGTGCGCTGGTTTGCCCTATTCAATTCCATGAATACGAGTTGTAGGCGAGCGTGTGGGCGTTCCACGCACTTGCCTCCTGTACTTTCCCCGTGACGCCCATATTTTCACGCGTTGTTCCCCATTCCGAGTGTTACGCCCCGTGTTCCGCCTACTTTTGTAATGTGCGCCGCGCTATGTGCGATTTCGCTGTGGCCGTGGCGCACGCCGTTGGATGACCTGTGCGCCGGCGTGCACCGTGCACTTTTTCAGCACATATCCAATATTTATCTCGCGCACGGACTTCCATGAATCGATGTGCGCTGGTTTCCCTGCGATTTTCGCACTTTCACTGCGATTCGCACATTTTGGCACCTATGCTCCGGAATTTTCGGCGCACATTAATTCCATGAATCGGCCTGTGAATGTCAATATATATTGCTATCATGAGATTTTTAGATGCAATGTTCATCAAATTATGTTGAATTAAAGTGCAAGTATGAATTGGTATATGAACTGTGAATTGTGAATGTAATTTTGTAAACTGTGATATTTCTGTTTCTTTTAAAGTATTTTCTTTTACATTTTGTATGTTGTAAAGTTGATAAATGCAGCTATACCAACTAATAAAAAAAATTAAAAAACATTATTGTTTCCCCTTTTATAAGCTGGCACTGAGATATTTTTTCACGAGGGCGATATGAGATTTTCCTCCAATTGTCGCCTTGCACCTCCGATTAATTCTTTAGCCAAGGTATATGGGAAAACAACTTGCAAATCCTATGGAGGCCTGGTGTTCTGAGGATAATATTGTTTTCATATGCAAGCTGCTTTCTGTAGAGGGATTGATACAATTAACCAACCATTCCAACTCAATCTCCTGCTCTACAAATAAGCAAACTGTGTATATCACTTTTATGGAATTAACTAACGCTTTTGAGAGTGTAATGGTAGAGCTACTTTGGGAAACATTGGAAATCGAAGGGCGCCAAAGTCAAACAATGGTTATCTTTTATAATGACAACACGGCACACTTGGCATTTCTTAATGCAACAGAGGGTGAGGATGTAGTGCATTATGTTTGAGGAAGACTTTAGGGGGAATTGTAGCCTGTATCAATTGGCTAGGAGAGAAAACAGATTTGATTAGTGTTACCTAATAGCACATCTATCACCACGCTCTATATAGAGATAGGTCACATGAGTATTTCAGTGTAATAAGGCCAAAACCGTTGATGTATTTGATCTAGATAAAAAGTACAGAAGCAATGTCCAAATAAAAAAGTGGTATTTACTGATGCTCAATATTCCATTGGGCCCTCACCTGTTTCAAGCATATCAGGCAATTTTGGAATGAATTACACATGGTCTATATATGTGATGCCACAAATATGATTAAAAATGGGAACTTTGGGATTAGTAGAACGGTTTTTAAAGATTGGGTCCTAAATGTTAATGTGGATTTCTGTCATCACCCTGTGCGAGAAATTAATTACCTTAGAGTTAAGCCAGAGGGGGGCCTTGACAAAGATTAAAAAATGGCAGAACACAACACAATACAAAACATAGTTACATATATATAACACATAACATAAAACAGTCAGAAAAAAACAATAAAATAGACTAACCATATTTCAAAAAGCAACAGAAGTCTTTGATAAAAAGTTAGAAAACAAGCCTGGACATTAACACATTAAAAAGATATATTGAGCAGTTCAACAACATAGTATTTGTAAGATTGCAGCAGATTTCCAGTAAAATATCACCATGTAAAAAATGTAATTACAATCATTTCCCGCTAAAAATCTCAGCCAAATGTAGGACATGTCAAAGACATTAATGGCATTATCATAATATTTCATAGAACTAGCTCTGATACTATTTAAACTCTCACACTAAGTCATGCGATGGACTAATGTTTCTATTTAAAGTGCACCACAAAGACGACAAAGTCCCTCATTACGACCCTGGCGGAAAGTGACTGACCGGACCGCCACAGCGTAAATAGCGTTTCCGCCATTGCACGAAGGAGCAAAGTGCGGCCCATTCCGACCCATCGGGCACGAGCACCACGGCATGGCGGAAGTGCAAAGTCCGCGATGGCGGAAATGACCCCAAAACGGCCCACACCGCCGCCGTACGGCGCCCTAGGTGCAATACCGCCACCCATCACAGCGGACACCGCAGTGTGCGCCTACCGGAAAGTACGGTGACCGGAAATATACGGAAACGGAAGTAAAAACATGGGCCCGGAACGGGAAACATCCCGCCGTACACCTATAAAACCACTAAAACCACTAAAACCACCAAAAACACTACCCTGAGACACACCCCAACCCGTCATCCACCCTAGCGAAACCAAGAAAAATGGGAAAAGTAGCGAAGAAAGCGTGCGACCGCAAGCGGCAGGTCCACTTCTCCCGTGAGGAACTCACCGTGCTAACAGAGACCCTCCAGGAGAATGCAGCCGTCGTCTTCTCCACGCAAATGACCAGGACGGCACTTGCGAACAAGAAGGCCATATGGGCTCTGGTGGCACAGCGGGTAAGTGCGGTGGGGACCGCACCCCGCAACCCACAGCAATGCAGAAAGCGATGGGACGACCTGCGGATACGCGTCCGCAGCATACTCTCTGCCATCCGCAACATTGCCACAGCCACCGGGGGAGGTCCTGAATCACCCATCAAGTTGACCCCCTGGGAAGAAATCTGTGCCTCCACCATCGGAATGGAGAGCATAGAGGGAGTCGGAGGGATGGAGAAAGGAGTGCAGATATCCGAAGATTCAGGTAGGTGGGCCAGATAAAACAATGCCAAATCCACAAAGTCCAATCATGTGAAGTACCATGTGTCCACATAGTGCAACAGAAACACATGTCCAGGAGAACGTCCACACACATCTGCCTGATAGCGCACGTTAAAACCCACAATAAATACATAATTAATTAAAAACCCCTAAAACACGCACTACACGTGCAGCAGGCACACCCTAACTGCAGGCTGCCAAACAACTGCACCCTCACTCCACACACAAATGAAAGCACCTCCAAGGCCCAGACCCAAATCACCCTCAGGTACCACCCCAATGCATGTGAAACAATGCCATTCCAATTCCCACAGACCCATTAATAACCCTCGCCCTCCTTTACTCCACCACAGGGTCCGATCCAAACGACGAGCATCAGGACACCCCTACCAGCACACCTGCAAAGAGGGCCAAGACCAACGGCCAAAGACCCTCCACCTCAGCTGCACGCATCAAGACACGGCAGCAGCACAAATCAGGTGGCAGCACAGAGGAGGGAACATCAACAGGCACCCCAGCAGCCAGCATGCCCACAACACCACCACCACAGGTCCCCCCAACGGATGCCACAGAAGGCATTGCCTCTGGTGGCAGCAGCACCATAGGTGACACCCCATTGATGGCAGCATGCTCCGACACAGAAGACGGGGATGTCGAAGTCAGATCCATCCATGACCTGTCCCAATCCCCCTGTCTGTCCCATCCCGTACAACATGAGGATACCACGCAGGGGCACCCACAAGACGACGACTGGCCATCCCCCACAAGCCCTGTGGCAAGGCAACATGAGGTCAACAGCCCCTCTGTGACACCCCCGCAAATGGCCATGGCCCAGCAGAGGCAACAGTCCCTCGACCAGTTAATCGTGCAACAGCAGCAACTGGCCACGCTCCTCAAGGACCATGCCGATGAATGTGGGGGCACTAAGGCAGACATAGAAACATCAACTGAGACACTTAGGGCAGAAATGGAGAGAGGTACAGAGACACTAAGGGCACAAATGGAGAGTAGCACCGAGAGCCTGAGGGGGGAACTGCATGCGACGTCCAAAGACGTATGTGCCGAACTTGCCGCAGTGCGCCGTGTGCTCACTGAGCTCTCGCAAACCCTTAGGGACATGCATGGACGTGAGCAGGCAGAGACATCATCCGTTGCAAGTTCCGTCCAGGGCAGCCCCCAACGTAGATCTGGGAGGAGCCTGCGCTCCACAGGCAGGGGTGCCCCTGATACCCGCAGAGGGGGCTTGCAATAGCGACAGCCCACTGACAATGAGCATCTTTGGACACTGGTGTTCGGGGGGGAGGTAGGAGGGTGGAGGGGGTGTGTTGGGCTCACTTGGGTGGCGGGTCGATAGGGTGTTCAACATGATATCACATATGCCATAAACAGTGCACGATCAACCAATGAGATGTGTGGACATTGATCTTTGTGTACTAGGCCATCATAGGCGTACAGTCCATATTGTGCATGTCCCAGACACACACAGTGCCACGAGTCCCGTGTCCATGTATCAGCCACCAGGCGTGAGTGCTAGAAGCATGCATCAATGAGATGCTGACGAATGTCACGGCCCTCCGGTGCCTCGCAGACTCCTTGAGGTGCTGCCACATCCCCACCCTCATCATGACCATCATCAGGTGCTTGCAGTTTTGCGTCAGGGGGCATGGGCACATTTCTACGTACGCACATGTTGTGGAGCATGACACATGCCATCACCATCTTTGCAACCTTCTCATGGCGGTACAGGAGTGCCCCGCCAGACCTGCTGAGGCAGCGGAAACGACCCTTCAGTAGGCCGAATGCCTGTTCTATGACTACACGGGTACGTGAGTGGGCATGGTTGTAGTCCTCCTCATGCTGGTCCCGTGGGTTCCGGACTGGTGTGAGGAGCCATCTCTTCAGTGGATACCCAGCATCACCTGTATGTGGACGAGAAACGTATGATGTGGAATGCCATTGCTACGTACGCACACCCCCCCCCCCTTCCTGCCAGGTCATTGCCGCATCACATACCCCACATCATCATGCATGAAATGAGACTCACCGAGTAGCCAGGATCTGTTCCCTGCGTGTCGCTCCATGTAGCGTGGTATAGTAGAGTTCCTCAAGACCATAGAATCATGGGTTGATCCAGGGAATCTGGCACAACAATGTGTAATGATCCTGTTGGAGTCACACACCATTTGTACATTCAGGGAATGAAATTGTTTACGGTTGCGGTACTGGGCCTCCATGGCATGTGGGACGACCAATTCCACATGGGTGCAGTCGATGGCACCAATGCAACCCGGTATGCCGGCAAGTGCATGGAATCCCACTTTTGTGTTTGTAATTTCCTGCTCCGAGCGTGGTAGAGAGATGTAGTCGTCTGCGTGCTGCAGGAGGGCATCGAGCACTTGCAATAGTGTCCGTGAGAACAGTGGCTGAGAAATGCCATGCAACTGTCCGACTGTGTGCTGGTAGGTGCCTGTGGCCAGGAAGTGGAGTACAGACACCACCTTCAGTAGGGGTGGGATGGCGGTTGGGCTATCTATCATGCTGACAAGGTCAGCCTGTGTCATGTCCACAATGGCGGCTATGGAGTCCCGGTCCAGACGGTAGAGGGTGTGGATCTGCTCATCAGTGAGGTTGAACGGATGTGCTCGGAGGCGTGGGATTGCGGGCTGCCTGCGTGGTGGTAGTGGCTGTGCTGGCGGCCCTTGCTGGCCCTGCCTTGCCCTCCTCCTCCTCCTGCGTCTCCACCGTGCGGCCGGTTGTAGTTGGTGTTCGTCTTCTTCTTGGAGTTGGAGTACTTGCAGTGCTATCAGGTCCCCCAGGGCCAACATCGCGAGTCCTGCCGGTAGCATTTCGGAGTGGGTGTGGTTGTGGGAGGAGACTGGGTGTGCAATTTATGTGTTTTCAGGCTGTATGGCCTCCACCTGTGGTGATTCATTCCACCTGTGCAAACTGCTCTCCCCTTTGGCCGAGCACGTCCCGCACACAACGCTGCAATTCGAGGAATGGCATCTTGCTATTGCAATCATGTATTTGTACCCGATGGCCGTGTAACATTGGTTGATATGTTCATTCTGCTGTGGTCCCATTGTTTCACATACTATCTGTGCAGTCGCGAACAGACTTGTGAAGGGTCAGTGGAACGTAGTACTCGAGTAACGGTGGGCCCTCATGCATCACTGTACCGAGTTGCAACGACGGGCGGGGCGTCCCATTTGTGGGTGAAGGCAGTTGCCATTTTCACACACAGCCGCACTAGATGGATTAATTAGTGATTTCAAACGGCCACAGATGCCTCTTCGACGTGATGTTGCAAATGAGGAATTCGAAGGGCGGCGCTTTCGGTTTTCAGCTAGCGGCGAGGAAATGCCCACAGGTCTGACTGCAAATGTAACGTTCTATTGTTCAATGTCCTTGAGACAGGGGCCATGGCGAGGATGCAATGATTGATATGAATGGTTTGGGATGCGCAATAGCGACGTGGGCGATGAGGCCGGACGTTCCCAAATACATGTTACTTCACTACACTGGAATTACGGGCTGGGGCACTGTGGATTTTGCAGGCTGCATAACGCACAGACTCAATGGATATTTCTAATGTTATGTGAGTAAATATTCAGGCGTTTTAATCCCGGGATGAGGGAATGATGAATGGATGCATGGGCAGGTGATTTGATACAGAGTTTGCCATGTACAGGGCTTCTTGGAATCTATCCGCCTCCCCTGCGCTATGTGATGCAGGGCTGCCATAGTGGGACCATCGTCTATCTGGCCTTGTTGAGCCCTCCCTGTCTCGACGCGCCCTCAGACACTTGTGTCCATGCACGTTACCAATCCCATCTGATGGATTCTGTTTTGACAGACGCATGCACAGGTACACTCGTTTGTGATGGTGTTTACACCTCGATATAGATGGTTATGAGTCGCAAGTGGTTTTGGGGTGGTGATGATCCTTTGGAGTGGGCTAGCATGCATATGGCTGTGGATTTAGTGTGATCATTGAAGTGAGTTGTTCGGATGTAGTTCTGATTGCCATTCTGTTCTTTTTCTTTTCTTTTGGTTGACAGGTATCTCCTCCCCTTTTGCCACTGCCATCTGTATGCCACTCCTGCAGATGGCTTTTACTCCCGACACCTGCTGCTTCGTGTTAATCAGTGGAGCAGCATTACGATCTTATGGGACGATCGCCAATGGGCCACATGCCCTTACGCAGTACTAGTGGCTCGGAGCAACATTTCGGCCTTTCAGCTGGACTAGTGCCTCCCCATTGGGACGGCCCTGCGGTTCTGTGCGCTTCCATGTTGCCTTTTCGTACGTGAATGTGGCTCTGTGTACCATGATGGAACAGGGCGTCACACAAGTAGTGGCTGGTCATTTCTTGCGGATGCAGCCCACAATGGTGAAATGTGTTTTGGAGTTCATGGCCTAATGGCTGTATGGGCTTGGTGATTTTGTTGTGCATTAAATTTCTATTCTGATTTGGCCCGTGTAGCGTTCTTCTTTGCAAGTGATGTGGCATATTCCTATTTGGGGAGCGATGTATTGGGAGGAGATCTGCATTGGGTTCCAGCTTCGGAGTTTAGTTGCGTGGTACTGTACTGGGCGCGTTTGCCTACGAAGCCCAGTGAGGTCAGGGATGGGGGCTGCCAATATGACTGTTTGAATGTTGTCATGCTCAGGGGCGGGGGATTGGGTTTTGTGTAACAGATGCCGGTCAGCCAGGTGGACTGGTGGAATGATGTGATTTTCGGAATATTGCTGGTCACAGGTGCCTGTGTTTGCGTGCGTTTCGGGGGGGGGGGACTGTGGTCATGTCCATTGGATTGGCTTCTGTATTCGTGCCATCTGTGCCCTGCAGCTCCCATTGGCCCCTCTTGTGTTTCTTTTGTTCGTTGGCATGCATGGGTGACTTGTACATTTCACTGGTTGCATTGTGACTTCATTGCACCTACGGGGAGTTGTACTTTGTGGGCAGGGAGCGGTGTACAGGCACTCAGTGGGGCCGTTTACGGTTGATTCGCGATGCCGTACTTCTCACCATGGCGGAATGGTACATTCCGCCATGCCTGATGGCGTTAGGTACATGTCCGCTAGGGTCGGAATTAGCGTACCCTCGCGCCATGGTGGTATTTACGGTTTGGCATGGCGCGCGCGCGCGTGCTTGGTGCAGTTAGCGTTGGCGTTCACTACGGTGTCGCTAATGGCTTCGTACTTTGCGGTGACGGGTCATAGTCGCACCGAGCGCTATTCGATGGCGGTATTGCATTTCCGCCATCGTTTTCCGAATTCCGCCAGGGTCGTAATGAGGGCCAAAGTCTTTCAGCTCATGGTATACCTTGGAAAGAACCTTTAATGGTGAAAGACTCACTGATATTAAACTTCATTAGCAGGTATTGTCTCTTAATTTTGCTGTTCAGAAATGCAGCAGTATAAGGAGGTTTAGCAAGGCGAGCCACTCTGTAATCGCATTAAGGGCCACTTGTTGTGGAGACGCTTATGAGATATTTAGCATGACTGTGAGAGATCAGAGAATGTTTCAGTCTATTTCCTACTAGATACACCTCCCCAAGTCTAGAGATATTTAGGCACCCTGTCTCCATTTAGTGTAAAGTGATACAATAGCACCCATAGTTCCCAAAGATTGGCAATTCTGAAGTTCCATAAATGATCTTAAGAAGCTCAACATAATAGTGCATTATGGAGCCCTCGCAATTGTTCGTATAACGTAACAACTTTGTATATAATCTCATAAGTTCTGCCTCTGAGCTCAAATTACAAATACAGAAATTCATTTGACATAGCTTGAGGCATATGAAACAACTTGCGTAACAATTTTGCTTCAAAACATTTCATAGGTCCAAATAATGGGGATCCCATACCTCAATTCCGTAATGAAGAATTGACAGCACCATCGACGAATACGGTAGCAGGATAGTTGAAATAGACAATCCACCTTGCCACCCGATAAAACTGCTGATGGCACTCACTGCCTCGTTACATTTAGCTTTCGTTGCACACCAATATCCGGACCACTTAAGAGAGTCACGGATGTATAACCCGAGATATTTATAGACTCCTACGCATTCAAGTGGTGCACCATTCAACTTATATGTTTTACACTTACGTTGACTGTTTTTACATGATTTTGCTTATCTGGATATTCACCGTAAGTTTGTTTTCAACAGCATACCCCCCTAGAGCCGTGAGCAAGCATTGCAGTCCTTTTGGGGTATGATCTATTAATAGCAGATCATCCGCGTATGCTAGCCAACTGGACTGGTGGGATCCGACTTTCAGTGGGTAAATACGTAACTGGTTAAAAGCCCCTTTTATATCAGCAAGATATAGTTTGAACCCTATGGCGGCAACAACACATCCTTGTTTCAACCCTAGATAAATCAGCATTGCTGATGAAATTTTACCTTCAGTGTCAAGTCTAATCCTGACATTAGTGTCGGAGTATAGTACCATTAACATTTTCAGTAAGGAGGGGGGATGTTCCAAATAGACAATGTTTGACAAAGTTTATTCCGCAACACTGAGTCCAATGAGGCAGTAAAATTGACAAATGCACAATCGACAGGGTTTTTGCGGCGTACCCATGCATGCTCCATGGAAGACAAAAAAAATTAAAGGTTGTGAAAAGTGGATGCTTTCTTAATAAAGTCCATTTCATTGGGTGGGGCAAATGTCATTTTCCGCAATCTATTGATTCAGCTCTACTAGCAACACATGCAAATATATTAGCGGGTATATCCAGCAGAGCTAACATTCTGTAAATAATAGGGATGTTCCAGGGCCTTTTTTATACCCTGGTAATATATGGCTAGCACGCCATGTATCCGCTATAATGCCATATGTGCCGACCTGAGAAAATCATAAATGCAATACACAGGCCCACAGTTGCGGAGATTGACCAAACAGTTGCAAATCCCATCCAGCCCAGCAGCACATGACTTGTTTTAGCCGTTCATTTATATAGATAATGTCTAAAATAGACGCCTGACAAATGTATTTGGTGTCGGGGAGTGGAAAACACACATCATTAAGGGGAATAATGCCTAGTGTGGAAGCAATATGTGTTATCCATGTGGCTTCAGGGACGCAATTGATAGGTAATGCTCACTTATCCTTACCTTTGATTAAGTTCCATATATAAGTGCTGTTTTTCTGAATAGCTAAATGCGCCATTTCCTTCCATTTGTCCATTTCACAATTTTGCTTATATTCCTTCTGCCATTTGCGATATTGCAATGTAGCCAATTTAACATGCAAGGTAATCTCACTACAGGAGGTAACATCTAAACTTTGATAGACTACAGCTGCAATTTTAGCTCAGGCATGTTTTTTGGCTGCCGCAGTATTCATGTCAAAGTGCAACCTCCTTGTAACAGCTTTATTTGTGTGTTCACACATACCTTTGTATTTCCTGTGGGAATTTGAGACTGCTTTAATTCGTGCGATCTCGCAAGATAAAATTGTGATCATTGTGGGTGCAACATCTAAGCTAAACGCATCAAATTGCTCTATAGAGGAAGTCAAACCACCAGTAGAGATGGAAATAGCTTTTGTTCAAATGAATTGATTCCAGCATATATGATTTCCTGTGGCATTTACATAAATGTCTCAGTTTAAATCATGTTCAGTATTTGCTTTGGGGGCATGTTGTTTTGTCAGGGGTAGACATAGAGGAAGATGATCACTTTCCTCACAGGTAGCGATAGCCATGTCATCTACCAATGACAAGCCTCTCTAGTTCACGAAAATATAGGTGTTTTTCCCAGAAACACATGTATACGCCAACTGTGCATCACCTGAACATAGGCCATTTAGGCGAACAAAACCAAACGCCTCAAGAAGCGCCACGCAGACTTTACTGACACGCTTTTCCAAGGCCTCCATAACATTGGCGGTTTTATTCACCAATTGGTCAGTAGAAGATAAAGAAATGCAGGCATTAAAATCTCCCACAATCCATATCGGCAGATCGTGGTGATACATTTTCAAACATTTTTCACCCTCAAAACATTTTTAATAGTTACTAAACGATTAGGGGGGTCATACAGTTCAATTAACACGATACTACACTGATACTGCCAGAGTGTAGCTATCTGTACCGTTGATGTTGAACCTTCTAATTCAGCAAGAGACCACAGCGATCTGACAGAAATCAACAATCCCCCTTTGGTACGTCCAATTGGGCCTTTCTGGGCCAATTTCTGTGAACTAGATCGACCATCAAGTTCTAAAGGGTCAATCAGCCAGGTAATTGAGGTGGTACTACACCTGAAATAGTCTTCACCATGTTTACTAAGGTAGGTTGGGATATTGTAGTACCATATGGTCTGCAACAAGTAGGAGGTTCAGCTAATTTCCAAGAGTGATTACAACATACAGAGCATATTTGTTCATTGGTCTTCACGTTGCATTTTGCCACTCTATTTAACTCGGGGCACAATGCAGTTTGTTATCACCATCTATGGATTTTTCCAATGTAGGTCTCAGTTTAGTGCGTGACATCAAAGCAATTTTACATGCGTACCCTTGTTTAAACAAAGCATCTTCATAATGAATGACATAATCAAGCACAACGTCAGATTTAAACGATATGTTGTTGATAATGTGCTCCACTTGATCCACTATATCGATGTCATCCGATTTAATTACATGTACGGCGCGATAGAGTTTAGCAACTTAAGGATTGCCACATGATTCAGGGGAGGTGGAAGAGACTTTGTGGCTATTAACTGCAATTATAACGCGTTATGCAGAGTACCTACATTGGGATCCACTCTAGACAACACTGGTACGGGAGTTGACACTAGAGTATGACACAGAGAGGAGGGCCACATGTCAGTCAATTTCGCATGGCTGCCTGCTAGCTCACCTTGCGGTTTCACAGATGCTGGTGCAAGACCAGTCGGTACTACTTCCGCTACGCCCACTATTGATGGACACGGGGAAGGCAGCGGAGGTATGCCAGCAGAGCCCTGATTGTGGGGCACATCATTGGTCACTATTGGAGGGGCACAGGTAGTTACGTCAATAATTGGGACGGTAGTAATAGTAGGCATCAGCGTTATTTCAGAGGTTAAGTACTTGCCATTTACACTAATCTCGGGGATAACACAGGGATTCTTACTAGTTCTAGCTCTTTTTGTGCACATGAAGGCCTGTGATGTGACTTTGTTTTTCCGCTTCTTACTCACAGTCTTAGAAGTAGGCCGACTTTGAGTGTGCACAGAGAGAACTCTGGACAGGGATCTCGGGATAGTGGCGGTAATAAATGGAAACGCTGTACCCTGAGCAGCCATGGGTATATCAAACACATTGGGGTCAGTATGAACCTTGGTCCTTGACTGATTTCCTCCATCTATTAATGCTTTTATGAAGGAGAATAGAATGGATATCTATTTTATTCTCCATTCTTTCACATTTTTCAACTAAGGAGGTAAAGAGGCACTTAAAGGCCATGAACATTTCATCAGAGGACAAACTTGCATTACTATTATTAGCTGGGCTATTATTCGCCAGTGCTTCCACAGCTCCAGAGTTCTGTGAGCTGTCCAAGGCCACCACCATGACCCTAGAACCTGTACCAGATCCATTCTGAGGAACAACCCATGAAGAGCCAAACGTTTGGATGCTAAGGGGAAGGACCACCAGTATAGGATTGTGACTTAAGTAATTAGCACATGAGAGGTTGAGCTATTGGAGGCCGTTAGAGTGGGCTCTGACTTATGTTCAATGAGTGACACTAAAATCGGCTCTTGTATAATTTGGAAGGACTCACACATTAGTTCACCAATCTGTGTTATAGGATCCGTCTCGGTTAACAGTCTCGATTTGAAGGAATTATCTGGGTCAAGGTCCAGATGCTCTATAACCAAAGAGGTCTCTAACATATCAAGAGAGAGTGGGGAAACAGGAGGGGAAAGAGAGAGTTGTGGCCCAGGTTGATGTACAAGAGATGTTGTTACCTCTAAACTGATAGTGGGCAAGAGTGGGAATAATGGGAGCAGAAATGGAGGACGTCTCAGGTTGAAAATTGGGGTGAGGGGGTTAGCAGTGCCGGGGGGAGAAAGATGCATACTCAGAATCCAGAGCCCCACTAGGGTTAATCAAGTCAACAATTGGAGGCAACGTTGAAAGAAAAGTGTTGACCAGCTTAGAACCTAGGCAGCTCAATGAGATATTTAGGTCTTATTAAATAATTTGCCACATTTGTTTTTTCCTGTTTGGAAAGGGTGGGCAGTATAGGAAAATAAGTAGATAATTTCCTATTTTTTGAAGCAGGAATTGGCTGTGTTATAATTTTCGTGGGGCATACACAGTGCCCACGCCAGAGGGGTTTCTGATCCTCAGGCACCTTAGTGGGTTCAGTAGATATAGCAGAACCCTCAGTGTCCATAAAAATAAATTACATGCACGTCAGCAAAGGATACAACTTGTATTAACTCCCATATAACACAAATGTGAACAAATTTTAATAGGTAGATAGCCGACTCACCCATTCTGCTCTTTCGGTGTAGATGTATATTCCGGAGCAGAGGGCAGAGAGTCACAGATCTGCCAGCTCTTAAAAGACCCCTGGATAGTTACCACACAGCAACTCGATGCTCTGTTTTAGATGTATGTACCCGGGGCTGCTTAAGATTATATTCCACACAACTGCTTAGTTTTAGTTCCACTTTTGCCTTTGCCGCGCACAGCTGCGTTTACCTGTATCAACACCAGCAACGCAAGCACAGTCAAGATTACCAAACAAGCGATGTAGCAATTCATTCAAAACATACGCAACTCTTAGAGCGGATACAACTAAACAAGGCAAAAAAAGGCTGAGATAAGGGACTCGGTGCAGATATGCTGTTATGCTGGTGCTTGTGCGAACCAGCAAACAGCCAACAGCACTTATCAAAAGCACTTGCTGAATGCATGCACACTAATGCGCGTGTTCCTCAAGTTATATAGGGCTTGTGGGAGGGTGGGCAGGGCCAATTGGGGATCACTAAGAAAACCAAAGTTAACATAAATAAGGAAGGATTAAGTATC